>NW_025943934.1:0-222230 GCF_000764305.2 Hyalella azteca | reverse complement strand
GGGCAGGGTGGCCCAGTGGTTAAAGTTCAGAGTACCAAGATTGGCGCAGAGAGGCGCGGGTTCGATCCCAGCTCTGGGCGCCAGTTTCTGGTCAGAATCGGCAAGGAGGCCGGGCGGTTAAGCATAGCAGAATTATAGCAGCGAGTTGCGAGTTCGAGACCGCAAAATGCTGTGAATGTTCTGCGATGTTAAGAATCGGCGACAGGCCTACGGCCTAATAACGCTGAAACCGCTATTATTATTATTATTATGATTACATGTATGCTCCGAAAGTTTTTGGGCATTTTCGGAACATGTATATGACGCCACTCAACTGAAACTCCTCCCCCTATTCCTCAGGTTTTAGGGAGAACGGCACCACTCGCTGTTCTGACTTTTTGCAAGAAGATAGTGACCATAAACATGTCTAGCCCGATATATTTTTGAAGGGGTTTGTATTATGAATTTTTTCGAGAAAAAATTAAAAACCTATATTTTTTAAAAAATGTGAAAAAAAATTTTCTCAGCTAAGCAAAAAGCCTTAAGTCTCAAACTCGGTACACATGTCGGGCATGATGAGAAGTATGTCCCCGTAAATTTACAGCTTTCTAGCATCATTTTTACGGCGAGAAAAAAATTAAAACCTCTCCCCCTCCCCACCCAATTACTCCGCGACAAAGAAATGAAATGACTCGAAACTTCTCAAACAACTAGGGCATGACTTCCTGTACATGCGGTGTAATTTTCATTGTGTTTTATTCGAGAAAAGTTTGAAAAACATGAAATGTTCTAAGATAAATGAAAAAAAATTCTCAGCCAATCAAAAAGCCACAAGTTCCAAAATCGGTACGTATGTCGGGCATGATGTCAAGAATGTTTCCGTAAACTTACAGCCCTCTAGCATCATTTTACGGCGAGAAAAAAATTAAACCCTCTCCCTCTCCCCCTCCCCACCCAATTACTCCGCGTTAAAGTAATGAAATGACTCGAAACTGTGCACACGTCTTGGACATGACTCACTGTACATACGCTTTAAATTTCATTGGGATCGCTTTGCAATTTTTTCCATAAAATCGAAATAATCGTAAAATTTTGTCGTGGAACCGAGGTGCCCTCAGTCGCTGCTCTAACGGAATTGTTCTTCCCCTTGGAGAAGAGCAACGACGAATGAATTTTTAAAATTTGTTTTCTCGGCCAAGGAAAAAGCCACAGGCACCAATTTCAGCATACATGTCAAGCATTATCATAGGTTTGCTCTGCAAATCTTAGCCTAATGGGACCAAAACTGTCCGAGTACTCACCATCGTTAGGAGAAGGTTGCCAGTCTAGTGAGAAACTGCGTTAATATTTGATTTAATTGAATCCTACTCGACCTATGATCATAATCAAGGTAAGTTTGTCTTAAACCCAGGACAAGAGAAGGCTGCAAGCCTGGTGAGTAACCGCGTTACTAATTGATAAAATAAAATCCTACTCGATATATGATTACAATCAAGGTAAGTATGTTTTAAACCCAGGGCAGGAAAAGGCCACGAGCCTGGTAAGTCCCGGCGTTACTACTTTTGTGTGAATTTCAACCCGATGTATTATTATATTCCAAGTAAGTATGTTTTAAACCCAGGGCAGCAGGAGAAGGCCGTCTGTCTGATGAGTTACTGCGTAACTACTTGATTACATTTAGAATCCTAGCAAACCTATTGTTAAAATCTCGGCAGGAATATCGCCCAGTACAGCAGGAGATTGCCATGAGGCTGGAGAGTAACTGATTTATTACTTTAAACCTCTACTGCCTAAAATACGAAATCTTAAGGAAATAATTTTTATCTCATTGTTTTTTGTGTTATTTACGATACAATATATTTATTTATTTTACATCATATCTATACAATTTTTTCAATTTCAATGCATCATAAAAATATGTGTAACATATGAACGCGTTCATGAACAGACTAGATAAAGCTATGGAAAAATATATGTCCAGACTTGAAATGCCTAGCACCATATCGAACCCGGTGGAAGTCTAGGAACTGTTTCAAACTATCGTCAGTCATGAAAAGATCCGGTCAAATGACACGATTTTAGATCTTCTGTGAACAAGCCACGAAAAAAAAGTTCATAAATCGACGACAGGCCACATTAAGCCTAATCTTTAGCGCCGACATCACTATAATATGTTATGTTATGTTATAGACCTCAAGTGGAACATTCGTCACAATAAGTCATTAATATACGTGTCACTCACTAGAAGCATCAGGCAACCTGCTAAAATATTGGATAATATATTCTATTATGAACATAATCGTCAGAAAATGAGGACGAATAAAAAATCAGGTAACGAAAAAATGTGTTGTACCAAGATTCAACAACTTGAAAAAAATGCTGTCCTTTTTATTTATCTTAATAGTAAGTTCAGTTTGAAAGCTACCGTTCATTTTCCGTCATTAGAATGAAAATGGTTGTATATATCTGTAAATGGAGAAATCTGGAATTTTGTAAGTATAGACGAATTATAGATTGATTCGTATTAAAGAATTGATGTCGCTTGTTTGATTAAATCGCAAATTAACTAAGAATTTAAAAGCAAAGAATAGTCCTCAAAAATTCATATCTTTATAAAAACGTTTCGGAGACCAGCTCCATCGTCAGTTCGTAGAATCTAGAATCACAAATTAGAAGTCACAATTTATTATATTGAAAGCACCGAACGAAATTAAAAACCTAAATTTACAAATAATAGGCACAGAAGAAAAAAAAATCTATCCACAATTTCAAGGGAATAGGAGCTAACAGTTGAATGCAAACTGGGCCTAAGTTTAAAGATGTACAATGGTTCTAAAATACGCAAATCTATACGTTTTCTATAAACATATGAAATCTTGTGGACCATTCTTTGCTTCTAAATTCATAGATTGACTCTATACGATCCATGTAGTATTTCATGGAATAATAATTATATTTTCATCATGCTATCGTTTAAAATTTTTTTAAATGTAAGCATTTAAAAATGATAAATTCATCCAAAAATGCAGGCATCTTTTATTCTATTTCTCATACATGGTATGCGATACAATCTCCTGACTGTTATTGCCTCTCAGTGACATACAATAAACTGTATAAAACAAATTCATTACAGAGTTGGAGGAGAAAACAAAGATATAAACATGACCTTGATGCATGAGAAAAGCTAATAAAAAATCACTGCACTGTACCTCACCATTGCATTCGTCCATGATAAGTTGAAGACGACAAACCGGAGCACACTGTCACAAGCCTACTTACCAAAATATTGATATGTTAAAAATAAAAATTAAAAAAATGTTCCGCAAGATAAATTGCATTGATGTTGCTGTCGTGTAAGAACACTTTGACGTTTAAGCTGCGTATAATTCAACTTAAAATTTATATTCCCGGATAGTGACATATGTATGGAGGTAGAGGTTAACTCTCAAAATCCTACCGAAAATAAGGACAAATCAGGTAAGACTGTTTTAACGGACGAAAGCGCATCCATCTCTGCTCCACGTGAGATGGATGCGCTGAACAGTTTTTAAATTGGTTTAAGTCTCATTATACATATGCACCAGAAACAGAACGAACCGGCATGATGACAAGACGAGGGTTATATTAGTGATCTGCGAGAACACGGGCTCTATATTTTGTGCTTAAAGTTTGTTTAGACTCTATCGAAGACTCGATATGATCTGACGGTGTACGTTATTAATTCCTTGCAGACTCAATATTTCTCCCCCTTTTTCGCCTTGAAACTCGAACCCTACAATTTTACTTAAATTTTATGATGACCCTACAATTTTACTTCTTCCTAAACATGTCAACTGAGCTTGTTAAGTTTATAGAGTATTCCTTGTTTTTATCTTTGAAAAAATGTCTAAAAAATACTCCGATTATCTCTTTAGGATCAGATTTCTTGAAGAATATCATTTTCTTCATTATAGTATGTTTCATAAGTTTCTACGGTATTCCTTGAAATTATATTCTAAAATTCTCTAAAATACTACGATTATCCCCCGAGGATAATCAGTTTTTTGAAGACTAATATTTTCTTCGTTAAAGTGTGTTTTATAATGTTTTACTGTATTCCTTGTTATCGTATATAAGAAATGTTTAAAAATTCTCCGATTATCCCCCGAGGATAATCAGTCTTCTTGAATACCATTATTTTCTTCATTAAATAGTGTTTTATTCTCTGAACAGACACACTGCTCAGCCAAATGCAACGCTGCCAAGCAGGAGTGCCTGGGGTTCTGCTACTCACGGTCGACCAAGCTCTGTGTGCTGCACAGTGAGTGGCTCGTATATCTCGTACTTGTTGTTTCCAATTCCGTACAAAACTATGTTTTGTTTGTCACAAACAATATATGGATTGCATCTTAAATACTATTACGGTCTGGTTATGAAATAAGTATAGTCCTCAAGGAAAATCAAAGTATTTTTCACATTTAAAAATTTATTGTAGGATTACGTTTCCTAGAGTAGAAAGTGCAGGTGTACCTGGAGAGCAACGTGATGTATTTGATAATTTCAAGATAATATTTTAATTCTTTATGTTGATGCACAATAGAACATTTTTAGCGCATTTTCTCATTCATGGAAAAATTTCACTATTGTGCTCGCCATGTCCGTCTGTCTATCTGTCCGTCTGTCTGTCTGTCCGTCTGTCCGTGACCTCAAGTTTTCGTCGACGAGAAAATGCGCTCTCTGTCACTCACTGCAGTGAGTACTGAGTTATATTTTTTTATACAATGCATTATGCACAAGGGAGAATTTAACCTCATGATTATAACCTCATGATGAGAATTTAACCTTATAACCTCATGATAACCTTTTATGATCATTTCGCGATAATATACTGATTAGTATAAAATAGGTTGTAACTCATAGATCGCTTTATTTCACTTCAAAATTAAATCAGCTTTCAAATTTGAGAATAACCTCCTTCGATAGATCATTTAGAGTACATATTACCATAACCTCCTGTGTGTCGTTTAAATTTTATTATTATCATTGTTATTATTATTAATATTATCATCATTATTACTCATCAGCTCGTCATGTTTGCATAAACCTTTTATAGATAATTAGGGATTATACAGAGTAGAGGACAGAGGATATGCTGACTTGCTTGCATCATTAAATTGTTTGACTGTTGTATAGCTTCTAACCTACCTTGGGTCAAACTGGATATTTAAATAGAACAGTTTTCAGAGGCTTTCTTAACGAATTTTTGACAACATCTGATCCATGGTGTAAAATTTATATCCAAACTTTTGAAAATTTCATGAAATTTTGCCGCTATTTATTTGTTTCGGAAATCCCAACTTTTAATAAATAATAAATCTAACGCCAAGCCATTCACTAATACTTCGAACATGAGACAACTGATAAAATTCATTTTTACTTACAGGAAACAACGAAAGCCTTTATATGCGAGTGTTAATAATATTCAAATATTGTTCCGTCACAGAACCATATTACCTCTCCAGCTCAAACCTCATCGATGGAATGATGACGTACATCTACCACTCCGACGGCCTCCCTCAGGCCAGCGCCTATTCCAACTGTAGAGCCATGGGCGCCTACCTCGCAGTGCCGGCCGTCAGTGATTTATATTTCCTGTCGCTACTAAGTTTTGAAAATACTGAGATTTTATTATAAGGGATGATGAACATATAGGTAGTGTTAACTTTACATTGTGATTGCAAAGCAATATTAGTTTGATTGATGTTATTTCTTTGAGCCTATATCGTCATTTTTTCACAGTATTCGTGAAAGGTTAAAGTCAGGAGGTGGATGAATTTGTTTATAAAATTGATTAAGGAACGAAATTAACTTATTTTACTTAATCAATTTAGTAATTAAGTGNAAATTTATCATTAACTTTAAACGAAAATCAGTATTTTTACAGCTTTTAGGTCTTCATAAAAAAATTTAAATAAACCATAAATATGGATTCGATTCATAAATATTTTCGATTTCAAATTGAAAATTATTTAAGAATACTTTTTATGCATGACTTCAATATGATGGAAAGGAACACGACGGTCGGCGAGATGAGTGATAATTTTTATATATTCATTAATTATTTGCACAATATAAATTATATAAATGATTAATGTTTTTTTTCCTTCAAATGCAAATACCCGTGATAAAAACTGTAGCTAACCTCTACAAATAACTTTTAACGCACAAGTTCAATCATCTGTAGTAGTGAAATCTACTCAAAAATCCATGATGGAAATCCAACGCGAAAACCTCTTAAATCACGAAAAAATATGTTTCATAAAAATCAAATTTCATTACGATTTGTTTGGAGAGCTTGAATCAATCAATTACACTCTGGTAATTCTATTATTAGTGGTACCATCTCATGAATGATGATGCGCACTTACGGATTATAATATTCCATGTACATCTGTTTTGCCCAAATAAAAATTGCATTATGCGACATTTTTATAAATTTGTTAAGATGCAAGAAGCGTTTATATTATATTATTCGCCTATAAATGTAAGCATTCGGCATTTTCGTAAAAATAAGGAGTAATGATAATATGTGATTTCAGAGAGGACATCATATAAGCACTACGATCAACACGCTATATAATGTCATTGCAATACAACTAAATGGAGTCAATTGAACGAAAGCTGCCGAGAACCTTGGTGAAAATTGCGTCCCTGTTTGAACTAAACTGAAGATAATTAGGATTTTTCATGACTGAACAATTAGTATAGAGTCGCATTATTTAGAAACACATAACATGGAATTTTTCCGTGAACTATGCTAAAAATTCCGGTCAACAATGTACGAACCCTGTCTGATTGTACCATTCGTAACACGTTGTTGGAAAAAGAGAATATTAATGCTAATTTTCTTATCAGGTGTCTAATATTAACCCTGTAATTATAAGCTATCCTTATTGTCATGCTTTCTAAATAACAAGATAACACAAGATTGATGGAATACTAAATGCAATAACACATCTTTTAATTGAGGCCTTCAATCGATGCATGAATATATTATTCTTTTTGATTTTAAATGTTTAGCAGCTCCTATGATGCATCAGTAAAATATTTTAGGTGAAACGTGCACGTTCAAAATTAGAGACCATATATTTATTGCAGTGCTCGAAATATCAAATGACATCTGCGTCAACACTGACATAAAATTTACTCCCGGTTATGATTCCTAACAACAAAGCTTTTGAACATCGAAATGGTGAGAAATATTTTTTTGAACTAACAGTTTTGAAAATAGTGTGAAATTTTGGATAAACTTCAAGAACCAAGCGTAGTGGTCTCGCAAACTGTCCGAAGTAGTGACAGAGCTCTAATAGGCAAGAATCAAGCATGAGTGCGGAGGCCACACCAAAGCAGTGGATAAGCAGCGAATGAAACAATGCAAAAAATAAGTGTCTTGACTAACCGTAGCGTTTAAATCTTTCAGAATTGTTTTATATATGAATGAGTGATGCAGATAGAACAATGGTTTGTAAGTTCATAAAATGATGTCTACATGAAATCGGAAGTGCCGTGTGCAATCTAATGGAAGAAATACGTGTATTGTGCACCAATGAAGGTTCTGCAAAATCCGAATATTATAGCGGGCAATTAGGAATGAAAGAAAAAGCCAATAATAATAAAAGTCATTAATATAATGTAGTAATAATAAGTTAGTGATTAATAGCAACTTATAAAATAAGAAACCGAACCTAAAAATATCGTACAGCGGGGGAAATCAACGGACGAACTAACTAGTGCTATAGACCAATGAGGGTTTCCGTGTTCGTTTAAAATTCCATACTGAAGGCAAGAAAATACGCGTGAACTCGAAATTTTCGGTTCATAAGAATCTGAAATGTATATTAGCTGAATGCCAGGAAATGATTGGCTGATTCTATTGCTCTTACCTCTAGGAACTTGCGTAGTCGAGGTAAAATTCTGGCCTCTAGTTAATTTATTCGAGGACCGCATTTATTTGATGAATTCAGCAGGAACATCAGGCGTCGCATCCGAACGGGTAAGGTTGAGGCAAGTTGAGCAGCCAGATTGAAATATTCAACAATGCCAATGGTTAACCTAAATATTCTTGTTAATTTCGATTGTTAATTCATTCCGAAGTACACTTTTGCAAAGAACAATGATTCTGGATAATCAAAATAGCGAAGATCCACTCTATTTTGCCAGAGATTTGAATGATTGTTACTCATCATTACGTTAAAACGAGAATCTCATTTTTATAAATTTTAGTCACTGATGGACAAAGTTAAGCAAACTATGAGCGTAAGATTCGAGACAAAAATATTTTTGGTTTCAATCTGAATATTAAATGCGAACAGTCGTTTTAAAATTAAAATTGTTATGACGGTCCGTAATAGATTGAGATGATAATAATTTGATAATTTGATCTCTTGATAACTTTTTAAATCAATAAAAGTGGGATAAATAATTAACGTTTTGTCAATAGAACCAGAAACTCAAAATAAAAACTTTTGCTCGCCGCTTCAATAATATTGACACACAAGTTGAGTTATTCGTAACTATGAAGTTGAATCTTAAATGCATGACACGGAATCGGACACACGAACTTCCTACGTTAGGAAATTAATTTAATTAATTTTAGGTTTAAGTTCAAGTGCGCAAATAATCGACACGCACAAATAATAAATCAATCGTTAACAGGTAATTCTATCAGTCAATACTGAGTATACAAGTATCAATGTTCGAACGAAGTTCAAAGAGAATTTCATCGTCACAACCAACAGCGCTTTACGTGCTGTCAGTGAAAGATAGATAAATGGAATTTATTGGATGAAAGTAATATAGAACTTTTGTGGAAATTTAGGCTTTTTACAAAATATTTAGTAATAATATGCATTTAAAAAATAATTTTTAACGACAGCACTTTTAAGGAATCCAATGTCTCCGATACACATGGACAATGAATTTCTAATTTTATTTTCATATGTTAAAAAAAGGATTTTAAAGTTTTTTTCAATATTTTAGAAAATAAATTTTCAAAATTATTTATTCTGTCATTCGATTCATGCACTGTCACCGACTTTACGTAAGTGTGCAAAATTTCAGTTCGATTAGACAGGTAGAAATGTGTTAAATATCGATTATAAAACCTAAAGCAGACAAAATTATTTTTCCATTTTTTAATATTAGAAAATTTTTGAAAATTTCAATTATTTATTCTATCAATTGGTTCATGCATTGTCTAAATTTTTACGCAAATGTGCAAAATTTCAGATCGATTTGACAGGTAGCAGTGTGTTGAATATCGATTATAAGATTTGTAGCAGACAAAAAAGAAAAACAAACAAGCAACATGAAGTGAAGTTGAAGAGAAGTGTTGTAAAAAGTTAAGATTTCTCATCACTGAACTTACTTCCACCAAAATGAACTGAATCAAACATCATCATTCTAACCATTTATCAAATAACAACTACAACATACTAAGGTGTCTACTGTATTATCTTCCTGTAGAGATATTGTTGCACGCGTGATTCAGGTAAATATCGTAATCATATTCACGAATATTCCTTGACACAAATGCCTCCGTCCAGAACCCGAAGTGCACATCTGTGTCCACTGGCAAGTGACCATCAGTAGACCTTGTCTCGATGAAGTTCCTGACGATACTCGCTCTTTTGGTGTTGTGTGCTTGGGCTCAAATAGAGGCCACAAGCTTCCAACGCGTTCAAGAAACCTGCGAAAATAAAACTTAATTGAACCTGCGACCACAAAGGTAATGCGTCCTACAGCATGTTCCTTTATTTCATTTTTGAGATAGGTTTAAAATTCGAAATTATCTTTTACGACCAAGTTCACAATCGTCATACATCATATTTAATCAAAGCCTCAATGCTCATTCGATGGTGCAATGGTCCTNAGTGGCAATCCTTTAACTTTCATCAACAGGACAGTAATTACGCAATTCTCGCTGATATCAATTTCTGATATGCAATGCATCATATTATTTTTACAATTCTTATGAAACTCTATTCTGCACTATATTTTCGGAAATAATTAATTTTAAGATTACTGCAAGTTGTGCCTACTTGACTGCGCGGTCAAGTTTGAAAAGTTCAGGAATAAACGTTGTCACATTTTTTTTCATCGGATTTATGAACCCTGCAGTTACTAGCAACATTCTGAAAAAAAAATTTGAAGTTTAATGATGATCGGAAATGATGTTTTTACGTCTGCTGTTAGCGTTCAAACTCCGTTTAAAATCTCATTTTACTTTACTGAATGGATTTAAACACACAAAGTTTTCATGTCCCTAACTCCACCTCGAGTTTGAAGCTAAAGTGGTTTTGATGTTTTATTCGCTAATATAAATAAAGGGGTTTTCCTGCACAGATTACTTGCGCAGCCAAGTGTGCGATGGTGCACGACTGTCTGGGGATTTGCTACTCTGCCTCATGCGTGCTGCACAGTTAAGAAATTCTCGTATAGTCTGTAATGCAAAAAACCTAGAGTTGGAAATCAAACGCGACTTAGCAAAAAAACTATGCAACCTGTTTTATGCCATCGAAACTCGTTTGTCGGAATGTACGACTGAAATACGTGCATATGAAAACGCATTCTAACCCCGAAAAGTATCATTTAGAAAATAAAATGTAAGCAAACTGACAACTGCTCTAGCAAAATTTTTAGCCATTAAAATAGACGAATTGTTATGGCCAAAAATGATGGAGTCTCAAGGCATATAATCACTATGAATATTACTAGTATTATTTGTTTATTAGCTTCTTAAATCATATCTTTTAGACTATGAATCCGTATTACCATCTAGATTTACGCCAATGATGACTTTTGCTGGCGCTTTTTGCTGTATATATTAAAAATTTATATTAAAATATTAAATTATCAGTTCCCATTAATTAAACTTAATTCCCATAATAAGATTCAATTTCACTTTACACTGTAATCGTGTCTATTGTAATTATTTTATTAATTGAAATCAGAATATAGCACGCTGTATTACCCCAATCTAAAATAACCTCCTGAAAACTTACTGAATGTAATGTAAGAAATTTTTGAAAAACCACGCAATCTAGATTTAGTACCTTATTTTAATTTTTAAAATCCAATTTTATGCTAATTATGACTGTGTTGTAATTTTTTCAGATCCAAATCGCTCACTATGCCGCATTTACAATGACAACAAGATGATTTCATCGAAGAAAGAGAGAGAATTTATAACCTTCGTTTTATTTGCCTATTCTTCCTTCGTTCATCTGACATGAAAAGAAGAAAAGGTAAGCCAACACATGACTGAAACGAGTTAATTGCAAGAACTGAGTGTGAAATCATTGTTCATGACGGTTGGTAAAAAAATAAATAGTTACTGATTAAATGTTAAGGTCAACATTTAAGATAAAAAAGATAAGTGTTCTTTGCGGTCGAAATTTAACGTTTATATATTTTTGAAATTGAAATAATCTTGTCAATTAATTAAGAACCTAAGGGGTAAAAGGAGAGTTATGGAGGAGAGTTTAACGTCAACGTTAAAAATTTGCTGAGGTTTGCTGAAGGCTGAAAAGTTGCAACAAAATTGTTTCGTTGTGAGTGATTTCGGAGCAACGTTTAAATGCTTCTACAATTGAATTTTTCAAGTTGTTGAACGAAAAACAAACAAAAAATCAGCTGATTTTGTATTAACATTCAATGTTTGTGTTGATATTTTTTCATTATTGAATATCCGAAAATTTATTCAAGCA
Organism: Hyalella azteca; assembly: GCF_000764305.2. Lineage (NCBI taxonomy): Eukaryota > Metazoa > Arthropoda > Malacostraca > Amphipoda > Hyalellidae > Hyalella > Hyalella azteca. Next base: position 210,504 of record NW_025943934.1, on the reverse strand, counting down.
AAAAATAATGAAAAATGTACGCTTTTCGATGACGAATCCGGATTTCTCTGTATCCTTCCGCGCATTTGACTTTTTTGACGTCATTTTGATGTTCAATTCTGATTTACGAACAGTTGTGTTTAGATGCGAATTCCGAATTACCAACAGTTGGGTTTTGATGTTTAATTACGAATTACCAACTGTTGGCTTTTGATGTCTAACTATGAATTATCAACAGTTGTGTTACAATGTTTAATTATGAATTATCAACAATTGTGTTTTGATGTTTAATTACGAATTATCAACAGTTGTGTTTTGATGTTCAATTCCGAATTATCAACAGTTGTGTTTTGATGTTTAATTACGAGTTATCAACAGTTGTGTTTTGATGTTTAATTACGAATCATCAACAGTTGTGTTTTGATGTTTAAATATGAACTATCAACAGTTGGGTTTTGATATTTAATTCCGAATTATCAACAAATGGGGTTTGATGTTTAATTACGATTTACGAATTATAAACAGTTGTGTTTTGATGTTGAATTACGAATTATCAACAGTTGTGTTTTGCTGTTTAATTACGAATTATCAACAGTTGTGTTTTGATGTTTAATTACGAATTATCAACAGTTGTGTTTTGATGTTTAATTACGAATTATCAACAGTTGTGTTTTGATGTTTAATTACNAAAGATATATATATATCTCAGTACTCACTGCAGTGAGTGACAGAGAGCGCATTTTCTCGTCGACGAAAACGTGAAGTCATGGACGGACAGACAGACGGACGGACAGACAGACGGAAGGACAAACGGACATGGTGAGTACAATAGTGCATTTTTTCCATAAATGAGAAAATGCGCTAAAAATATAACTCAGTACTCACTGCAGTTAGTGACAGAGAGCGCATTTTCTCGTCGACGAAAACGTGCAGTCATGGACGGACAGACAGACGGAAGGACAGACGGACATGGCGAGCACAATAGTGCATTTTTTCCATAAATGAGAAAATGCACTTAAAATATAACTCAGTACACACTGCAGTTAGTGACAGAGAGCGCATTTTCCCGTTGACGAAAACGTGAAGTCATGGACAGACGGACAGACAGACAGACAGACAGACGATCATAACGAGCACAATAGGGCATTTTTTCAATAAATGAGAGAATGCGCTAATAAGCTTGGTTTTCTTTTATTTTCATAATGTATGTCTTTTCATAAAACGCATTCTATAAGATAAACAAAATGTAGCAGTTAAATATTGTTTATTTGAAGCGACAATAAATAATCATTTGAAAAGCCGGAGCGTTCATATTTTTGGGACACTTTTTATGATATTTGTCGAAGATTGTATATTCGTAGCCTGGCACCGCGAATATATGGGGGCGTTTGGAGCGTGCATCCACGATACTAATCGTGTCGGGATAACAACTTGGAGTAAAATGTTGTTTGTAACGACGGAAACTTGAGGCACTGGAAAATTGAGGGCAGAGTATGAATAAAAATTCATTTAGTTTTTTTCGAATAGCAGGGATAATATATCCAGGGTAACATCAGTTGACCTGCCAATATTCAATAAATTTCCTTCCTCAGTAAATTTCTCAGCGACAGAATTCAAAGAATTAAAGGGAAATTCTTTGAATTCTGTCGCAGAGNTCACCCGACCTATCCCTTTAGGAGGGAGATAACGATAAGTCAGCTCACCCGACCCATCCCTTTAGGAGGGAGATAACGATAAGTCAGCTCACCCGTCCCATCACTCTGGGTGAGAGGTTACGGAAGTTCAGTCCAGCGGCAGGCCCCTCGCCGCGGTCGAAGATGTCGGTGTACACGTAGCCTGGGTGCAGGCAGTTCGTCGTCACCCCTGCACATTGAAACAAATATAACTCAGTACTCACTGCAGTGAGTGACAGAGAGCGCATTTTCTCGTCGACGAAAACGTGATGTCACGGACAGACAGACGGACAGACGGACGGACATAACGAGCACAATAGCGCATTTATTCAAAAAATGAGAAAATGCGCTAAAAACTCATTAATCATGGTGTTGAAAACAAAACATTTTATCATTAATGAAGCATATAATTTGTGCATGATTTTCAGCAATCGAACATTGTTAATTATTCTTATTCACGATACATAGCCATTAATCAGGGTGAAACGAAACAGCGATGCAATGCTATCCGAATCTAAATGCCTGGGCCACCGGAGTTACCGTAAATACACAAAAAATTTAATAGCATTAACTTTAATCGAGTAAACGCTGAGTCGCGTGAAAACAGTGATAACAGACGTTGTCGTCAGCGTACCTGTTCCTTGCAGGCGTACGGCAAGCTCTTTAGTGAAGAGTATATTGCAGAGTTTGCTCTGGCAGTACGCTCTGTAGACGCCATAGGCTGTCTTTTCTAAGTTGAGGTCATCCAAGTAGAGCACGTTAGCTGCGTACCCCAGCGACGATACGTTCACTATGCGGCTAGGGGCGCTCGCCTTGATCTTGTCTGCACAGTCAGACCATCAAGAGTACCTATGAGATTATTACGGTTAACTTTCACGTTTTTTTATAAAAATATAATAACAATTGTGTTCTGATTCACGTGTATGAAAAATGACTTGCAACATAAGGGAAAAACGTACAACACTCAAGGTGTTACCCCGACAAACGATCCGAGCAAACATTAGAAGAGAGTACAAGCAGAGCTGGGCAGCGCTACTTTGAAATGTAGCGGCCGCTACCGCTACCGCTACATGCTCTAAATGTAGCGGACGCTATAACTACCGCTACAATTGCTTAAATGGTGCGCCGCAACCGCTACCGCTACTGAAAATGTAGCAGTCGCTAGTAGCGGCCGCTACATGTAGCGCGCTACTGCCCACCTCTGGTAACTAACAATTCTTGGGACGGGCTGAGCCCGTACAACTGAGCATAAATATAGTGAGAAGAACAAAGTAAATTGTTGGGAGACACTTATTACCTTGTTACTTATAGTTACTAGACACTTGTAGCACTTATTACCGAGCAGCAGATTGGTGAGCAGGAAGGGTCCCAGGTGGTTGGTGGCAAGGGTGATCTCGAAGCCTTGAGGCGACAACTTTTTCTTGTCGGGCGACAGAATCCCAGCGTTGTTGATCTGAAGCGAGGTAATTATTCAATAGTCAATGATGAAATAAAGCATTTAATTGCAGCTCAGCAAGAGTCATACAGGAGAAAAAGTCGCAGTTTAGTGGGGAATAAGACAGCGCATGGCGCATCTTTCAACAAGTTAAAATCAAACCAAAACTGCCACAAACCGAACTACTTTTGTTATTATAACACAATTTTCGCGAAGGAAAATTAAAATTTGACCAATTTTAGTGGGTCGAGAAGTCGAGAAGCAAAGTTAAGCTCAAATATGTTTTGGAATGAGAATGCACAAGAATTTAAATATACCGTAACCATTTTCAGTCTGCTGACGCTGGCTCCGGAAGCGACGTGTGTAAGTGATAATTCGATATGCGTTTGAGAATTCGTTTTAAAATATGCCGTTCAGAGATAAGACTAAATGAATGATATATGTATATAATTACTATGACAAACATTTATTAATATGAAGTTCGTTCAACTGATAGAAATGAAGTACGGTAATGCAGAACCGCTAAAAAAATGATACCAAGAAGTTGATATGATAGGAATGTTAACTGAAATGATAGCCATGCAATCAATTTTGTCAACGAGAAACGCTAGATTTTTAGAGTAATTGCAAGTTATTGATTTATACCAATCGAATAAAAACCAATGAGGATACATTTGAAACAAACGTTGTATGTTCCGGAATCCTAAATACATCTTTTACGCACCAAAATATGGACAGCCTCTTCTTGACAATTGATTTCTTCAGCAAACTTTCGCACGGAGGTCAAGTCTGACAGATCGAGATGTCGTATCACGACATCGTCATTGTTCGTCTCTTTCTTTATTTGCTCTGCGGCAAGGTAATAATAGTTAACATATATTCACCCATAAAATTATACTTAAAATGCAACGATGTTAACATAAATTCACCCTTAGATCATACTTAAAATGCAACGATTCCTCTCAGTATTGCATTGATTTGCACAGATCATGGTCGTCGTCTTTAGCTACCAATAACCTTGCATTATATATATCATTAAAGTGATTAACCTGCTCATACAGCGCAATTTACCTGCTCATACAGCGCTTACACTTTATATTCTCGCAACTGAATCTCCTGTATTGTGCCGTTCGCAAAAATGCAAAAGCCACAATACAGTTCCATCTGACAGAAACACTAAATGTTCGGTATCAGCTTAGCACTCAATTTGCACTAGCCTACATATGTATAAAATAAATCCTAGTACATGTGTAACAGCTAATGTGGTTTCTGCAGAGAGAAGTCATGATATTCTTGCTTATACTCTCGATATTCTTGATATATATTCAACAAAATAGCTTGAACAGTTGCTTGATAAATCACTTGACGACAATTGAGTAGTTGATCATACGTCATATTATACTAAGAAATAATAGAGCACCAGACACGATCTCTCATTTATCAGACAAGGGGCCATACTTTCAAAACTCGCTAAGTGAACGTAAGTACTTACGCACTATTTTCTTGTCCATGATTGGCGGATTTTTGCTCGAAAGGCCGTTAATGATTGGCTGATGAACTTACGATCTCTCAACTTTTTTTGAAAGTATGGGCCAAGGTTCCGACGGAATTTACTTTCGCATCGTTGTTTGTCATCTCAAAGTCTCAACGCAGGTACAGTTAAGCATTTATCAGGACCTGCGAGACTCTTATTTACATAATTGAGCGTTTTGATAGGCGATGTTGACGAACTTTTATAAGTTTTTGTGTTACGCACAAAAGCAATGAGTCGTTATCACGGCAAATCGCGCGATAAAGCAAGACTGACCTCTTTATCTCCTCATTAACTCGAGGCCCTGTCGTCTGAATGATAAGAGGCAGAGTCTATAAAAAAGCCTAACGGTTGTGAACAAGCCTAAATATGTAATTAGTACCTACTAAAAAGTGATAATATAATTAATGTATATATAATCGTATTGAACTGTTTCGGTAGACATTAATAAAGGAGAAGAATATAATGAAAATAATGCGATTATATTGATCGTTGTAGAATCCAATTTCTAAAAATATATTAAAAGGTGATTAATAAGACCATGGATAACGATTGATAAACCATGAAATTGTTCCGAAGAATCAAATTCATTTTGGATGAAATCACGCTGATCTTTAACTGCCTGACCTGCTATAGGCTCAACTGACCTGTCAACTGACCTGCTATAGGCTCAACTGACCTGCTATAGGATCAACTGACCTGCTATAGGCTCAACTGACCTGCTATAGGCTCAACTGACCTGCTATAGGCTCAACTGACCTGCTATAGGCTCAGCTTTCCGTGTGTTGCGACAGGCGAGGATGACGCGCGCGCCTCTCTTCGCCATCTCGTGCGCAGTCACGCGCCCGATACCTGTTAATATACAGTATAATATTATTAATATTAATAATTAATTTATAACTTTCTTTAGGAATCATCAGCGTCAATACTTGTTTGTTCGGAACTTACAAATATCAAAGTAAATCTTTCATTCATACAGCCCTAGAATGCAAATAAGTAATGAAACGCTGGCGCGAACAATTAAGTGACTTTACGAGTGACGTTATCAAACTCACATCATCCATATAAATCTTTACGCAGTGTTAATACGGTCTATCTTCAATTATATTTTGCGCATTTCTTTAGCTTATTTCTTGGCTCACAATCTCAATCGTTGCCAGGAATTTATATGTTTTGTCGAGGGAGACATTAACCTTATTACTTGCTATTATAGGTAGACACCATTAAGTGCCGTCAAATGACACATGGCTCAAGTGTAGGCGATGTGTAGATAAAAAGTTCACAATTGTTCACGTCTGCGTATTATTCCGATAAAAAAAGTAGGCAGATGCTTCTAGTGCAGGTACTATAACATTATAAAGTTTAACGATGGTTCAAGTGCACGTGATATACGTAATTATCAATGAAAAAGGTTTTAAAAAATAGCATCTTTCAAGAGACAACTGGATAAGTTTCTTAAGTTCCTGAAGAAGATCCCGGACTGTCCAGTAATGGGAAACTACCATCAGCAAGTGATAAGCAACAGCATCTTGCATCAGGTGGCCCAAAGGAGGGCAAATAGACGGAACACGTCCAACGTTACATCCGACGACGACTCGGAGACGGAGGACGACGAAGGCGGCGCATCAGCGTGACCGGGGACTAGGAAGTCTCGAACTCAGCATAAGGTCACAATAACCCTTTGACTCACCTGCCGTTGGTCCGGTCACGATGACGGTCTTGCCGGTCACCATTACATCCTTGGGGCATCTTCTTGACCGAGCCCGATAAATTATTCCTATCATCACCGGCAAAACAATAAATAACAGCAACAGAGCCCCAATGACGGAGAGTAAAGCTATGAGCCAGGTCTCCATTGCTAATTTTGATGTTAAATTTCACAAAATAAAAAAAGTAGTTTCCTGCAAAAATCGTTTAAAAGTTAGGTTAACATTTGTTGTTGTTTCGATATTCGTGGTTCCTTACTCTTCATCACTTATACCGTACGCATACTGACAAATTTTTTTTCTCTATAAAACTGTGAATAAGGGTTCATCCTAAATACACACAGGAAAAACTATCGTAATAGTTTATTTCAAGCGAAATTCGACAGATTAAAATGATGAAAATCTGCAAACGCAATTTTCGAATTTTAGTTGACGGACGAATATTGAAAATGGCTGACAGCTTTGATCTTCCGTAATATTACATTTATTTCCACTGAAACTGCTTTTCATTTCCTAGCTAACCACTAGCTTCCTAGCTTCCTCTTCCGAATATTTCCACTTTCTAGCTACCATGTTATTTCCACTTTCCTTCCTTAAAAAGTTAAATAGTGCCTAAAATTACCTAACAGCAGTTAGGTGGAAAAATATAATAACTAAACATGGTAGCTTGCCATATATACGACTTGCGTAGACTGTCTAGCACATCCTCATCGCATAATGCTGCGTCATACATCTGGGCCCACACTTTCGAAAAAAGTTAAGAGATCGTAAGTTCATCAGGCAATCATTGACGGCCTTTCAAGCAAAATCCACCAATCATTGACAAGAAAATAGTGTGTAAGTACTTACGTTTACTTAGCGAGTTTTGAAAGTATGGCCCCTGCTGGCTCCAAATGGATGTGAGATGACGTGCAATAAACAAGCCTACACTCAATCATCGCTCTGGCGGCAACTCGTATGCATAACCGTCTCAGATGTGAATTTCGCAATGTTTTTGCATAGCAGGAAAATATTCGTGCTAAGCTATATCAAATGGAAAAGTACTAGCTAAAATGTAATTAATTTGTGATAATTCAGTTATGGCATTTTCCGCTGTCCCGGATAACATTATATGAGCGTAATGGTCGTATTGGGTACTTTTTAAACAACTTTGAAATTGACAACTTGAATTCAAATGTGAAAGAAACAGGATTAGAAATTTTATTGCAACATTTGACCAGGCAGTAGACCTGAGATTTACACTAAACGGTTCGCATGAATCTAGCCAATATACAGTACATATATAATATATTACGCATTTTCCAAAATTCAAGTTTGTTGGAATGGCTAAAATTTCATTCTTTGTGTAAATTGTGATAAAATGAAATTTCATAACAATAACTACGTATAGTTACTTATGAGCGCCAAAATTCATTTAAAAATTTTACTAAGTGACCTCAGCATGAATTTAAATTAGAAATTATGCATTATTAGCAAATAATTTTCAGCAAACTCATTCTTGTTCTTTAGCGTATAATGAATGAGCTTTCTCCGTACTTTTCCTTCGCTTTGTGTAACGCAAGCTTGTCCATGACTTATTCTATATGTTTCTTTCCTTGATCGTATAACATTACTAAGAACTGACACTTTTTTCAAACTGGGCTCAAAAAAATAAATAATGCAATAACAAACGTATGCATAAATATATCTTGGCTTGATAATTATTGTTTAAGTTAAAGTTGGGTTAGTTGAAAATTTGAACTCAGTTGACTCCAGACCGCAAGTGTGGAAATTTATATTCGACAGGTCGTTCAACCGACCTATGGTTGAGATTACCGGAAACAGGCCGCATTTGTCGACAACGCTACCTCTGCGGTTATGAGGCTTGTCTAGGCTTAAAATTTTTTCATCAAACACGGCAGAAAAAGCAAGGCAACACAAGTCCGTTTGTGTGTGTGTATATAGTTAAGTACTCACCTAATACGTTCAGTGCTAATTAACAGCGAGTTTAGTGCTTTCCGCTACTATAGCCACTTCGATTTTAGTTACATAAAAAACACTTTTATTTTTTGGGGTGCAAATATTATTTATTTATTAGAGTTATAAATAGTTTTAAAATTACTTTATCTAATCAAGACATTCAAAAAATTTGTGGTGTTGAAAAAGCAACCACCAGATACTTCCTAAACAACCAATCCATCCAGTGATTTAGGTGATTCAACTCAATTATTCGTCAATTTTTGTGTAATTTCAGTCACATCATTCATTTGTCACGAAATGAAGTGCACAAAAATTTTAAGTAACTATTTTGTGTTATTTTTATGTTAAACATAATTTTCAACCTCCGTGTCAGTAAAATTTGCATATTCATGATATTGTAGCTTTTTTAAATGAAATAAAAATTTGTCCTCAATTTTTTTAACTTTGCATAATATTGCTAGCTTATTAAAAACTAGATCTCAAAGCCTAAACTTTGTGAGCATATGCAGGAATCAAAGGCTAATGTTAGAGTAAAAATTTAATATGGTGGGTATATTTTCTTTTATTAATTACAATCTGAGATATCGAATCGAAACGACGACTGTGGATTCCTTCAAGTTGTATAAAACTACTACCCACCAACTCGTTATTTATAAACAAGACAATTTATGAGAAAACTAAAAACTTTTTAATATAGGGCAGTCTCATGCAGGGTCTGCTCTTACTGAATTTTAATGTAAGCGGAGGTGATGTGAATTCTCTCATGGCGAACTTTTGAGCCGGTGAGCAAACAATTGAGTCAACGGCACACTTATCTATCAATTTCAGGGTGTCTGACAACCTTAAAATATGTTACAGGGTTTGAAGTGTATAAATGGTTGGTCATACAATTAACCGGAATTACAAAATACACAGATTAAATAAAACATAGGCCCCTCATGCAGTGCTGCATGGTCATGCAGTGCTGCATGGTCATGCGTGTAACAGGCTAATCCAGTATCCAGTGTCCAGTGTCCAGTGTCCAGCGTCCAGCGTCCAGCGTCCAGCGTCCAGCGTCCAGTATCCAGTGTCCAGTGTCCAGTGGATCTATACGTGAATACGATCAGATCAGAGATCGGTCTATAGATCGTTTTCTCTCAAATCAAGGAGAGCTGCGATCGATCATTCCAACTTCAAGCTAAATATCGATAACTGATCAATGATTGTTGTTCAATATATCAATAATCGGGAACAATATTCCTGCGATTTACGCCGTTGAATTGAGTGCGTTCACGATGGAAATGCCCAGTTAACGAGGCAACAGCTATACTAATAGGAACGCTGCAATTAAAAATATGGGATAGCACCGGAAAGAGGTTTTATTATGTAATTCTTCAATAAAACCATTAAAGGAGGTATAGTATTTTAGCCAAATGTATGGAAAAAAAGTAAATATTTCCAAAAATAATCTAACAAACAAATTGTGAACCGTAAATCTGACATTTTGTGGGCCATAATTGTCAAAAAGCTTGAGGCAGAAAAAAGTTTTTCTTGCGTAAGCATTCATCATACTTACAGGCTAAACACAAATTTCTGTACGAGTGCACTGTCTCCTAACACGAATAACCTAACAAAGATGAAAGTTTTCACAGCTTCTAGTCGTACGTAAATAATCTTCATTGCAACTAGCATGTACATACAGTATAGACGAAAGCGGCGCTATGTAGCCAAGGCGGCTAGTCAGAGAGGTCACACCGGCAGTCCGACACCACCAAGCCGACTAATCTCACTGCCGACGAATGAGTTGCAAGAGCTGGTCAATGATTCCTAAATTTCGGTCCATTACAATTTGAAACGTTGCTTAAACACAGCACGAGAACTTCTCAATATTTTCTGATCATTCAACTCTTCATTATTGCATATATTAGTCCTTTTTAGTGCTATTCGTACCTAAAATCCCTAAAGTTTGCAATTTCATAGTTGTTGCTAGTCGCAACTCGCAAGTCGGTAAGAGGCTAATTCAAGTAATTCGTCCAGCACCAAAAATTGGTCCTTTCTATTCAGTAATCATCCTGTTCCATCTATGATCCATGGGTTAAATGATTCCTCACGTTATTGACTTTCAGGAGGTAAATAATAGAAAGTTTTAATATATGATAATAACGTCGAAAAGAAGAATCCTAAATATGTGGCATATTTGTATCGTGTATGTACAACATGTTTAAATAGGTGGCATGCTTGTATCATATATTTCACCAATGTTAATTTATTAGATGGTATTTTAGGTGATATCGCCGGTAATAATGAATAAACTCGTATTCTGTGCTTTCGAGACTTGAAACGGCAGCGGCGACACACCTACTCACTCGGCATCCAACCAACCACTGAGTGCACTGTGTCAGTGCACACTGCACTGCTGACTGCCTCAGTGCAGCGAGTGCACTGCTCACCAGTCACCAGTCACCAGCTCACCACCACTGGCCACACTGCCCACACACGCAGTGGCGCACGCACACAAACACGTACAGACTGAGTAGCACAACGTCCATGGCTCAACTAATTGTTGAGTAACCAAGGCTATGGCGGTCTTTTCAGGATCGATGCTTATCTACAACATGCACAACCATGTACACATTGCCGCTGTGTTACACACAACCATGTACACATTGCCGCTGTGTTACACACATGACCGAAGTTTGTGCAGAAATTGGTTGCCGTCAGCGCCGAAGACGTACGAAGCATTTCATGTTTATTCTCCACAATATCGCAAACGATACTTGTTGCTTCTGTTTCATTCTATGTGAGTAAAAATAACTTTGTTTGATATTTAATTATTCAATTAAGTATTTTACGACATTCTGAAAAGCTCTTGTTTAATGAAAGAGAGAAATATTGGTTCAAGAGTTCAATAAAATTGCGTTACATGAAAACACTTACTTTAGTCTGCAGGCAGTCTATAGACTAAAACCCTCTCAGAAATACATATGTTATATGTATGCTATAACGTAAGAAGTGAGCTGGACATATAAGTCCAGTCGCAATAAAGTTAATTAATTGTAAAAGAAATCATCACGTATATCATCATCGTAAAGCACCAGTATATCATCATCGTAAAGCACCAGTATATCATCATCGTAAAGCACCAGTATATCATCATCGTAAAGCACCAGTATATCATCATCGTAAAGCACCAGTATACTTAATCAGATTCGCCCATTGTACAGTATAGAGTTTCCCACGCTATATTTTCTGAACGAATTATTTATTTGATAACACAACATTTATTGTCACCCTGAAAGTCGCGATTCGCTTCCTATTTAAACAATAAAGAAAATGAAATTCAAAACAATTTGTCCGAATGATCTCCTTGAGGGCATGACAGTTGTCGTCTTGTTGGATAAACGTGTGAATAACATTACATCTCAATTAAGTGTTTGCCTTTCACAATTTCAAATATTTTAAAAAAAGTTTGTATTAAACGATTTAATGAAATCCCATTTTCGGCGATTTGATAGGTAAAAATCTAGGCGTCAAATTATTTTGGTTAGAAATGCAAATTTAAAAAAAAATAAAACAGGTTTGCAAATGCTGAATTCGATTCGAATACTTCTAGACATGCATATGGTTTTCCCATTAGCACTGTGATGATTCTCTTGACTGGGTCGTTTATACCTGCTGGTCGCATGCCTAAACGTACTTAGCAAAGCCTAAAATCCGATGATTTTTATTCACAAATCATTGAGCGACTTACAAGTCGCGTGACAAATCGACGTACGAACATTGAACTCCCCTGTATTCGTAGTAACGTTACAACGAACTTGAAGGTTTAGAGCAAACGTCTGGAAGTATAAATGGCAGCGCTGTATATACTCCTATTCATCGACGAACAAAGTTGAATTATTTTGAACTTTTATCAGTAATACACGTTTCATATTTCATAATAGATCTTTAGGAGGTAAACAACGGCTACGTCGAAATAATCGAGGTTTGAAAAATGGACCTTTTAAATCATTAGGTCTGAAGCGAACCAGGTTGTAGTTTCGAGAAAGTTTGAACGATAGAATTAGTGGTTATTTTGGCAATCGGTTCAATGATTTTATTTGTTAAATTTTGATTGAATAAAGTCAAAAATTTGTCTGTAACAAATATTGATTTTATTACACTATTATACAAATACACTATTGAACACTTTCAAATAGTGTTCAATTGTGTTCAATAGTGTTCAATAGTGTAGTGTTCAATAGTGTTCAATAGTGTTCAACAGTATTCAGTAGTGTTCAATAGTGTTCAAAAGCCACTATTCACCAACAATATTGTTTCCTCGGCGTATTTACTGGAACAACTCGTACACAAACGTTACGGTCATTAGTTGAATAAATCAGTAGAATGAGTGTGCTGATTTATCGCGTATCTACGTAACGTAGATACGCGGGAAGCTATATAGTACGCCATTTTTCACTGTGAGAACTCGCTGACTTTTTTAGGTTGTAAACTCAACTAAGTTGACGTTGGTTGTGAACTCTTGTTCAAAAAATATAACTCAGTACTCACTGCAGTGAGTGACAGAGAGCGCATTTTCTCGTTGACGAATACGTGAAATCACGGACAAACGGACGGACAGATGGACAGACGGACGGACGGACGGACGGACAGACGGACAGACAGACGGACGGACATGACGAGCACAATAGCGCATTTTTTCCATAAATGAGGAAATGCGCTAAAATCCCGAACATGTTCAGCGAATCATATGAAGTACAGTTTAGCTATAATGAAAATATAAGCACTTTGTTCGGATAATTTATTTATGAACTATATTTACTCAAACCTATGTTGTAGATAAACAATAAAAAATCACGAAGTTTTCATCTGGTCAACTATCATGTAGTTGCCGTTTAAAGATTAAGGTAACTATCATAATTATAAATTATTTTTGTATTAACTCTAATTGCGCAGGAGTTTCCACATGTGAACATGTGTGTCATGGCCACATATATCAAAAAAAAATTACCACTTCACGGTCCTTCTGATTCTTCATGACAACGAATATGTCTTGCGACCAAATATACTTGTGCTCCAATAAACGAGAGAAAACATAAACATCAATGAGTGAAAGACGCCATTGATGAACCCTGACCGAGGTGGTCTACACGTCCTCTCAACAACCCTTCAGGAAAATATCTTTTGCTTGCACGTGGTTACTCGATGTCGTTGCCAATATGTTCAAGAATTAATGACACTTATATTCTCAAACTTAATTAATGCAGAATATGTAAATTGATAATTTTTTAAATTAGCTATGTCATGAATAATAAACTGGGTTAAACTTGTATAATAAAGAGGTTACTGATGATTAATAGATATGTATTTAGTGCAGCTATACAGGATGTTCTGCCGCTGAGCTTCAGTGTTTCTTCAACAGTGACGGGGATGGTTATGTTGCATCGGTTCCTCGGCGATCTTTGTGTTCATTCTAATTTTGAACATTTACCGATGTTTCTTCAAGATTTTCTAGACAGTGAAGTTATTCAAACTAAAGGCCAACCGCTTTTCTTTTCATAATGCGTGACTGGTATAATGTTGATTTAAAATTTAAAGAAATATTGATATCATAGAGCATGATAGAAATATAATAATAATCATAATAACAGAAATCATGAGGCATAATTCAAGTAACTTGTGATGGTTTGATGCATTGCTCATAACGCATTCCATAATCAACTGTAACTATGAAGCCAGTGGTGCCATATGTATAGAGTTAAGCGAAGATTGGCTTAACTATGGTTGAAATAATATTAGGCCAAGCATTTTAATGTTTAACCATGGAAGTTTCGGTTACAGAGACAAAGGCTGCCGAGTATAATGGCTAAGTCATGCTGGTAGTTATGATCGACACCGTGAATCGGCCATAATTAAAGGGTTTGGTTTGAAAATATTTACGATACAGGTCAATGACCATTTTAACGAAAATTCAATCTGATCTGCTTTATAATGAAATAATTTTCAATTCCTTTAATTATGACTAAAGGGTTTTGATTGTTCAGTCGGAAATTGCGAAATTATATTAAATAAAATATGTTTCGAGTACACAAGTTATTTGTAAAGCGTATGAGCGACATGCCACTGCGTAATGTTCGTATACGTGACTTTTAAATACATCTACATGTCATTTAAATGAGCACGAAACATCAGACGAACGTAGAGCGAAGTTTAAAAGCCTTTAGACAGCACACCAATTAGTGTGGCAACATTCTCCTTAAATGTAAAAATTGATGATTTAGATTTATGTATCAGATTGAACACCAATAACACATTAGTACAAAAATTTCGAAAGATCCCATATAAATCCGACATTATCGAAGTTAACATCTGTCCGTGAGTAAATACTTTCGACCTTCTGTTTCTGTTTCATGCACACAGAGTCAAACTCAGACGGTTCAAAAATAAAAAATATTTTCTAATTCCTGGTATGTGAAACGACGCTAAACACTTCGAATAATATAATCGGTCAGCAAATCAACCATGTAAGTCATAATTATCTATTAATCTTAAATCACACCGTCGTTATTTTGCAAGCGGAAGAAAGATGAAGAAAGAAGTTTTTTTCTACTTAGTTTCCGTGTTGTGGTTTGGGAATGTCCAGTCAAATAAGACGATGGAGCAGCTGGCCGGCATGCTGGAAAGTCACAGTCAATCTCTGCTGCAGTTACAGAGCTACCTCGTGCGTACTGACCAGTTCTGGAACTGGTACTCCAGTAACAGACAGTAAGTGCTAGTTCTCGCGTAACACTCAGTAAGTGCAAGTCATTTTGTGCTCATTAGCAACGTATCCTTTTTGGGAAGCAACCAAGAGTTTATAAGATATTGATATGATATGAGTGTTTGATATTGATATGAGTATTGATTTGAACTGGTACTGCAGTAACAGGCAGTAAGTGCTAGTTCTAGAGTAACTCTCAGTAAGTGCAAGTCATTTTGCGCTCACTAGCAACGTATCCTTTTCGGGAAGTAGGCTTGTGACAATATTGCTCCGGTTACTCGATCGTGCCAGGCGGTATAGAGTTAAAGACTCACGCAACAGACAGAAACCATGATTTCTAGTACAACAGACAGTGTACAACTCATTCAACAGGCATTAAAATAAAAGCAACATGTAGTAAGTAAACATTACTCTTGCAACCTGTAGTAAATAAAATTACACATGCAACCGACATTAATTACAAATATTCGCGCCACATTATTGCACTAAAACTTACAGTCAGTGAGTAAAGTACCTACTTAAGTTACACATTGAAGTACAATCCTCAAACCCTCAGTATCTTTAATGCCTTCGTATAATCTTTGTTACATCTCTCGTAAACTTTTTTTTCAATTTCGCGAAAAATTCAGAAAAATTATTATCCCCGTACACGCCCCATATTTCTTAAACCATCACAACTAACTTTTCTTCCCCAGCAGAATCGAAGAAAGGAAGAAGCGTAAAATTTCTGCTAATTTCATAGCTAAGAAAATATTCAACAAAATGGCGAAAAATTAAGACTTATTCGCCTCATCATTCGAAATAAACTTCTCATAAATAAAAAAATTATAAGAATTTTAACGATTCGAATGTTGTGTGCCTCTTTAGCATTCAACTCTAATTTTTCGTAGGTAAAAACCTATCGAACAAATTTCTGCAAAAACTAACTTCAGCCTAATGCACCTTAAATTTGTAGTTTGAAATCCTTTCAGCACTAAAAGTATCAAATGAAACGAATAATTTAAACTTTGATTAAGATTCATGTACATATGAGCATGTACATATGATTTCATGTACATCAGGGTGGCCCATGCAGTGGTTACAGTTCAGAGTACCAAGATTGGCGCAGAGAGGTGCGGGTTCGATCCCAGCTCTGTGCGCCAGTTTCTGGTCAGAATCGGCGAGGAGGCCGGGCGGTTAAGCACAGCAGAATTGTAGCAGTGAGTTGCGAGTTCGAGACCGCAAAATGCTGTGAATGTTCTGCGATGTTAAGAATCGGCGACAGGCCTACGCCTAATAGACGCTGAAACCGCTATTATTATTATTATTATTATTATTAAAACTTCACCACGATTCTGTACTTCCAGACGCTTGAACACAATGCTCACAGCACCGCAGTCTTCGGTCGCGGCTGCGGACGACAAAATAGAAGAAATCCTTACGCGTCTTCAGCGTCTCGAGGTAATTATAAAGCATTTAATTAGTATTGATAGTTAATTGTCTAGATAAAGACAATTAACTATCATTAATTAATTAATTACGCGCCTTCAGCGTCTCGATGTAATTATAAAGCATTTAATTACATAGTATTGATGGTTCATACGCCATATGTCGTACCATTTTCGTCCGCTTATGTTGGTTGCGTCAGTCTATATATGATACATAATATTTAAAAATCTTGTATATTTCCCATGCGACATGAAAGTAATGTAAGTATACATACAGTACATGTGACATTAGTGATTTCATTGTGTTATTTAAAAACATCGTGTAAATTAATGCTTGAATGTGGGTTTTGCCTTTATTTAAATTCTTCGTTATGTTGAAAGTGATTCGGTATAGTATAGTATAGTATAGTATAGTATAGTATAGTATAGTATAGTATAGTATAGTATAGTATAGTATAGTATAGTATAGTATAGAATAGTATAGTATAGTATAGTATCTTTCACATTGAAGAATATGCCTGGATAGGCCTGTCGCCGATACTTGTACTTTTCTGGACTAGACTGGCCTTTTGGTAATGTGGTATGACGTACCGCATAACAGTAGCCAGAGATAAGTGTGCGAATATATGTTTTTCGACGTCAGTTGTCAAGTTAGATTAACTTTTGGGTAACACAATAATGTAAGTACCGATTTATCCGGACATTTGTCCGGAGTTGCCTTATAAATTTGCGATGACAAATCGTTTAAATGAAACCCTTGTATAATTCATTCCCATACAGTAATCCACTTCGCTAATTCCAGCAGGGGAAAACTTTGAGTTTTTTAATTTGCTTTACACTTCTAAGGACTTCTGATCAACCATAAAAATGTGGTTAGTTCATTTACTCTATCAATAGAATGAAATATATCTCAAAATTGTCTTCATAAATGATATTATTTGGTAACTAAAATTTATTTTATCGACAGCAAGTGAGCGGGGGCTTGAGAGAAGCTCCTAATTGGTTGGATCAGGAAGAGCGACTGAAAAATCTGGAAGGTTCCTTGCTGCGACTGACAGAGGAACAGAAGGAATCGAATGCGAGGATGCAGATAATGCAACAATCACTTGAAGAAACCAGCCAAAAGATCGCCAACCTCATGATGTTTGTTCGACAAATAACAATTTTATCAAACAATTCTTTCGACGAAATCAATGGTAGAATCGATAAACTTTCAGCAAGTATCAAGTCAGAAGATAATCTTTCCGCAAGGATTACGAACACCACTAATAATTTAGAAAGCGTTTCTCATGACATCAATTGGCTTAGGAATAAAACTGAGTCTTTAGAAGATCATCAAAGAACAACTGTTGTCACGGGCACTTATTTGAACAGCAGTGTTGAGGCCATCAACAAGGAGCTACGGAACATCACAGACGAGACTCGGCTCTTTCCTGATATAGATTCTCGTCTAAACGTTTTGAAAGACAAGGTTAGTTGTTAAAATTCAGTCAATTTTCCATGACATTGTTGATAAATTTTAAGATTTATCACGAGAAAACGCTGAGGAAGCAAAGGAATTGAGCAGCTTTCTGATTTGCTTCAGGTGGAGCGTTTCGTGAACGGCAGCGGAGACAGATCGTACAGAGCATTTGAGGTAATATAACATTAAACTCATTATAACATGGTGACAGATGATATGGATAAACTGTTTAAAATTTCGCTCCAAACAGGAAGATGCTATGTGTTGCTCTAACAGATCCCGAACAATCTCATTTTTCATGCTTAAAATTAGTCATTCTCCATAAATAAGTTAACGTCAACTTTAAATGTTGTTTGAAATATTTGCTATAAAGGTTTAGTGTTGTATAGCTTAAATTACGTACAGAATTAAAAAGATGTTAAATGAAGGGTAAAGTCAAGGGGTAATTTTTTATACAATATTCATGGTATGAGGCTCTTATTATTATAAACAATAATTAAAGTGCATAAAAGTTTATGTAATTTCAAAACGAAAATATTTAATTGCGAAATTAAATTAATATATATGGAAGGAATTCAAATTTATTATGTGATTTTATTGAGTGCTTATATGTATGGTAGGATACGATAACATATATGATACATATACATACATATACGAAGCTTCTTTCTAGCAACAAGCTTTCTTATCCGCTCCATCAATATCCTGAAACTCTTCATTGAGTGAGAAACATTTTTTTAAAAATATAGACTGTTATTTTTTTGAGCAAGCTCGAGAAAGATATCACTGTGAGTTATAGAAAATAACTTCATACATTATTGTTATGCATAATCCTGTGCATAAGCTTTAAATTTAGAACTTATTTCTTTTTGCTCATGTAACAAAACCAATATATTTGTAAATTGGAAGCTCTCTAAATATTTTTAATCAATTTCACAACTAAGGTTCATAAAAATACTTTGCTACTCGTAGCAATTATTTTTCCATAATAGGAATGATTTTTTCATCATATTACATGAAAAGATTGTACAGGAAAGGAATTCATGTAAGCGCCGGTCGTTTATTTAGTTTTATTAAGAAAATATTTTAGTAAGTTCCCTGAGGATTAATTTAATTAGTTCGATAAACTTAAAAAACAATTTCAGAGAAATAAAGGAAGGTATGTCGAAATTTTTTCATAGCCAAATAAATCCTATCTGAGATTTAATATATTTGTAGCATATAAACTACACATCATCACCAAAGGCAACAAGTTTACAAATATTCATAATCGTTTTAGTTATGCATCATCAGCTACGGCCATTATTCCATGGCACATCCATTAATCCATGGCATGGCATGGATTAATGGCATGGCCATTAATCCATGGCATGGCATAGCATTATCTTTGGGAAGTAAACGTTTTATTATTTACAATAAGTGTATCTGAATGATCCTTTAGAATAAACCTGCTAACATTGATGACAGGAGAGAAAAGTCTGATTACGTGAAGTTCTATGAATTACGTTCTTTCCTACAGTGACTCACTCAAGGCACCTGTAATAATTAATTTCTTTCCTATTAATTGTCACGCACTCCAAGCACCTGTAATAATTAATTTCTTTCCTATTGTGACGCACTCCAAGCACCTGTAATAATTAGCGTGACCGGATCTGTCTGACGCAAATAAGTCGTTGAAACAAGCGTGGCGTAAAGACTCCATGAAGGGCATGGGTCTATATATATACATGTGTACTGACGCACCGAATGAGTCATCTTAACTCACTGCTTATCTGGGCCTTTACTTTCAAAGAAAGTTAAGAGATCTTAAGTTCATCAGCCAATAATTGACAGCCTATCGAACAAAATCCACCAATCATAGACAAGAAAATAGGTCGTAAGTACTTACGTTCACTTAGCGAGTTTTGAAAGTATGGCCCCACTGAACACAGATGTTACGCTGTCCTTGTCCTAACTGTCGCTTGTGTCCTGCATGAGTTATAGACAGGACGCTCTCTCAACTACTTGCAATTCAATTAAATTGCAAGGAGGACGCTCTCTCAACTCACAATTCAATTAAATGGCATCCAAAGACGCAAATTTATCTTTAATATTATTTACCAATTTTTTATCTTCATTCAGAGTTCATGAAGTGATTTACATTGGTTAATCGTGAAACATTTTGATACGAAGTGCACCGATCCTATATGTATAATTTGTAGAAAAATAATATCGCTTGACTTTAATTGAGAAATCCGTTCAATACTTTAAGAAGGCATCAAACTGTTGGACAAATTTAATAGCAGCGAAGTGCATGGAAATTGAAATAAATATGCTCGTCTTTAACGCTTGCATAATTACCGATAGTCATAACCGATAGTCACAGTCATAATTTAATTTATTTACCGATAGTCATAGTCATAATTCAACGCTTGCATAATTACCTATCCTAAATATGTACAATTTGTAGCAAAAATAATAAAGCTTGGCTTGAATTAAGATATCCCCTTTTTACTTTAATAAGGCGTCAAACTGTTGGACAAAATTGAAAGCATTGAAATAAATGCATGCTCGTCTTTAACGCTTGCATAATTATAATCAACTACACTGTTAGAAAAAACGGTGAAAAAACGGTCCCACTGGCATTCTAGTGGCCGGTCGCCCCGTGAAAATAAAATCTTTCGCCGTTTTTATCAGATGTTTTACGGATTTCTGGTGTTAAATTAGAATAAAAACGGCGACACGGTGTTTCTTTTCACGTGCCGACCGGCCACTGAAACGCCGGTAATACCGTTAACGGTCATTTTTCGAACAGTGTAATGGCCGGTTACAGGAAACCTGTGAAGAGAAGGTCCATTCCCTGGAGGAGAATGTGAATTATACGCGGTCGGCGCTACTGCAGCTTACAGGAGACCGAAGTGAGTTCTCCCGACATGGGTTTCGTTTGGGTTAAAGATGTGGAATTGCAAGTTCTTATATAGAAGTTTATTATAGGCCAATGTTACGGCACATTTATTTGTCTTGCATGGGCATTTTCTGAGTCAACTTCGCGGGATAACCCGTTTTTGTTTTGTTAAGAGGTTATTTCGTGTCTCTATTACGAGTTATCTTGTTTTAAATAGGGTCGAACTCTGTACATGGATGAAGTTCTGTGGCATATCTAGTTTTCATACGACACTCTAATTGTTCACAATTTCTTCATAACGGGTTTACACTATTGAATGATTCTGATCGAGTTCGGCTGGCTAGTTTTTCCACGCGGGTTGCCTGTTTTCCACGCGGGTTGCCTGTTTTCCACGCGGGTTGCCTGTTTTCCACGCGGGTTGCCTGTTTTCCACGCGGGTTGCCTTCAATTTCGATCACCAGATACCTCAAGTCAATTGTTTTAATGAGAATTTCGGTGCCAATACTGCGGAATAAATTGCGAAAATCTTGTGTGTCGGCATCTGCCATAAAATATGCAAGTCTATGTAAATAAAAGCCTTCTCAGTAGGTGCAACGAAGACAGTAGGAGTAACGAAGACATAGAATCAACAAAAACAAATATTTTTAGCGAATGAACCATCCTATTACGATCGTGTTACTTAAAATGTACTTCAATTTACAATCAATCAAAATGATTCAATTGACGTTTTACATTATCATTTCTATTCATTGCATTATGCCATGCATATATGATAGACGATATATTTATTCCGTAATTTATTTTCAGGAGAAGACCAGGAAAATATCATTTACTTGAAAGATCAGCTCCAGGATATAAAGACTAAATTACAAAACACGGAGACCAGATTTGAATCTGTGCACCGAACTGTGGAGTCGCTGAGGGACGAACTGACTACGGTCTCATCATCAGTAGCAAGAATCGACGGTCGTTTAGAGAATAACCCTGATCGATTAACTGACCTCGGAAACACAGTCACGGATTTGAAAAGAGAATTTACCGAGATTAAAACCAAGATTGATGGCATGGAAATGTCATCTCCGGCGAATGTCTCTGCAGAGTTCCAAGAAATACGAGCCAAGTTGACGGCCATCGAGCAGGCGGTTGCGAACAAGAGCGCAGTCAGAGTGAGAGGAGACGAGTTGGTTAGCAGGTGAGTTACTTTACATTGTTGCAACAAATGATCTGTGATCAATTCCAGCTTCTCAATGACCGATTTATTCCGATTCATTGTTGGTGATGCCATTTGATTTATTATTGGTGATGCCAATTGATTCATTGTTGGTTATGCCAATTGATTCATTGTCAGTCTAAGCTGGAATAGCGCTCTCGCCTATGATATGATAAATCGGTTAATGAGGATGAAAGATAAGAAGTTTCCCTCGATCAAATATCAATTCATCAGAACTTGATTATTCACGATCAGAAGGAACCTGACACCACAGACGTGTATGTTCTTATAAAAGCGGCAAACAGCGATTTTCACATTAATCGCTAAAAAATCATTTCTTCTAGTAAACTAGATTTTCAAGCAAGAAATTAATTAGTTCATTCACATTTCGTTACTAATTACAGTAAACATTCCAAAGCGCTTTCGACAGACTTACTTTCATATTTAACTAAAAATGACACCCAAAAACATAACATCAGTTTCAATTTTGACTAACAACGTACGAAGATTGTTCACTTTAACGAATTTCCATTCACAATTCTTTCCCTGCATAGCTGACTGCCAGAGGATATTTCAAACGCTGCATCGGATTATCACAAAACGGTGACCGTAGTATGATCATATAACGTGATTCTACACCGGGCAACTAAAATTTCAGTTAGAATTCATAAAACAACGTAAAAAATGTTCATCAAGGATACAGAGTTATTTGTCTTAGCTAACTAGAATCTCATCAAAAGTCTAAGACGCAGAAAATTTTTAGTGGTGCTTCGAAGCGAGAAGAGTGGTTGTGATAAAATGTAATGTAATGCTGTCAGCTTTTCATTTAGCGAAGTAACCTTATTACCAATTCTTAACCACTCGGCTACTGCAAGCTTAGTAGTTTGTTTAAAGTGAATACACGATGTCAAGTGCGCAGTTCCAGACGCAAGTAATGGCGTCCGTATTGTAGTTTCAAACGTCACAAGAACGTAAGAGCAACGGTTGTAGACGTTAATGTAAAGAACGCATGCGGTTTCAAGCGTGTGGTTCTTCGAGATAACTATAAAAATATAACTCAGTACTCACTGCAGTGAGTGACAGAGAGCGCATTTTCTCGTCGACGAAAACGTGATGTCACGGACAGACGGACAGACGGACATGGAGAGCAGAATAGTGCATTTTTTCCATAAATGAGAAAATGCGCTAAAAGCGGTAATCTTGTTTTCTGTGCAGTCTCTTCGGTAACGGAGAAAACAACAACAACAACGCCATCACCCCAACCGGCGTCAACTCGCCCTTCGGCAACGTCATCCCCCCAGGTTTCCCCGGGGGCAAAATCATCCCTTCCGAATTCCGCGGGATAACACACAACTCCATAGGATAACACAAGAGCCAGCAAGGCTGTAGAGAGCTGTACATAACTTACCAATGATTTATGTTTATCTTATTCTCAGTTAAATGTGGTATGATCAGATCACGAATATATTTATGCCCTCAAAATACGTACCCATATCAATTAATCGCCATATTTCCTGTGTAGCCATGGAAAGTGTATCAATTCGTTTTATTTATTGTTATTTTTTGCAGAAATGTTTTGCTAAAGTCGCCCCTTCGAATTTCAACTTTCATAACTGCTCATTGCCAGTGCATTTTTCCCAAGTTCTACTTGAGGTTTCGACAAGAGCAATATATCCGTTACAAGTACTTTTTTTATAAACTATGAGATTACTTGTGTTTCACGTTGTTGATTGAATGCCACTGTACAAGATTGACATATTTTTGTAATTTAAATATGAATTGACCGAACAAAGCCAGGAATTACATGAAAAATAATAAACATATTCAAATATAGTAAGATATTTGGTTCTGTAAACCTGCAATTTCATTTGCCAAGTTCTGCAGGAACAGACTAAACTTTCATTAGAATTAAAATAATTTCTTGAATCATATATGTATCGACTTTTTCCTAATCTGTATTAGTGTTGCTTGAACATCAATAAATAAAACTGAATTCGGTGACATTTTCGTTTTTGGAAAGTTGAATGGAGTCACAGTAATGGAGCCAATAATAACATTTAATTTTACTACTCACTTGCTAACAAAATTTGCTTCACAAACTGGTCGACTACGATCACCTTCCCCACAACTGAACAGAACAAAAAATCAAACCATATTTGATTTCGAATTAAATGCAGTCATGTTATTCATATCCTTATTCTGAACAGTATAATATACTCATTATTAAGAGCATTAGATTATTCCTATAATAATAATACACTATATTAATTGTACTCGCACTCAACAACTGAAATACAAGAACTCTTAAACGTGTGGCAGGCAAATTTGTGCTGAATGGGTCAACCTGTTGCATTAATTACTGCACCTCTTCAACTGACGTCCTTCTTGAAGACAATTTTCCATAGAATAGAAGTGTGGGCACTGAAGTAATAGGCCCATGGCCTGTTGCCGATTCATGAACTTTTCGTGACTTGATTCACAAGGGATCCGGCCTTTGGAACCCGATCTTTCCATAGCTGACGATTGATTGAGATAGCTGCTGGACTTATGGCCTGGTCCGTAATTTTCTAGGCATTTTAAGACTGAACATATGCTCCTGCATAAGCCGGAAGGATTGACTTATCTTCTGAAGATCCCATCGCAAATTGTTTAGGCTCACGATTCTTTCAAGATTTTTTAGAGTCTCAAGAATCATTCTTTACCGTTTAACCTACAATTGGGTTAAATTTAGTGGAGTTTCTACAATTTCAAGTTCTATCATTGTTTTTTTTTACTCTGGGTGGCCTCGATAAATGACGTCAGCTGAGTCAAAGAATAAAGATCCTTTCAGTTTCTAGATTAATTTTACTGTGCTGAACTCCCATCAATCGGTCACAAAGTCAATAACAGCAATGATCGCACATGAAATTGTAGAAACAGCACCGAAAGTTTAACCAAATTTACACAATTTGCGTTAAATTTCTACAATTTTATACTTAATTTAATCAATTAAGTTACGTGGTAGTATGAGAGAAATCCATTCGAAGAATTACAAGATGTCGGAACATAAGTCCAAGGACGGTGACACAAAATTTTTGATATCAATTATTATTAAAAAAATAATAATTGATAATTGTCATGTATAATTAGATTTTCACTGCGTATGAGCACATGAGTAACATTCGAATTGTTTGCTTGATTTAAGAATAATAAGTGTGAGGAAGCATGGTAAGCGCACAGGCTTGAGAAAGATAATCTTTATTGTGAATAATATTACAATCACATCATTCTTAAAAACTAAACACAAAACACTACGCTCCAGACGGAGGATTTACACATAACATGTCAGTTGAAATAGAGAATATTTGCATCTTGTTGTCGAGCGTTCAAATAATTATCAATTAGCGTGTCTTTACAAGGTCAGGTGCTCACTTATTAACACAAAACAGGAAATTGAAAATCCACATCGCCTTCCCACACTCGCGTACATATTCGACGACTCCATTACAAAGTAGAGATTTTCCCACAACAAATAACATAATCAAAAATTATTAGCACATGTCTGAGTAAACTGTACTATCGGCAAGACTGTTGCTTGATACTGGAACTTTTGATGGCAGGAATACAATATTATTTAAAAAAAGGAGAACCACAAAACTATCATTATTCACATGTCTCAAGTTTAAAAATCATATCATTTTAATTAGCTCTCCTAATTTCATTGGAATACAAGAGGGTAGACTAGGAGCTGTTGTCCAGAGGCAGACGCTGAAGGTAGTGTAGAACTACCCATGATGTCCGTCCGCCGATTACATCTGCACAGACAGATATAGATTAGGCAATTTGAAGAAAACGTACAGATAACTATTAGGAGATAATGATATTTCCAAGAGTTTTCCTGTTTAAAATTCAAGAGCACTTGTACAGTCTGCAAATAAATTCAATGGCACACATATTAGTCCGGTATCGAAGTGAAAATGGAGGCAAAGCTTAAGATTATACGGCAGATGGGGCGCTTATTTTTCATCACAACTATCAGGTGCAGAGAAGATCGCGACATTAGCATTCGAGGATGAATAAAATTTCATTAACCACCCGGAGAGGATCAATTTAAAAAAAATTCTGTTATTTCTCAGCCTTACGACAGGTTTTCAAATAGAATATTCGCTAGCACACGTTTCCGTTTCAATTTCAAGTTGAGAACAAGAATTGGAATAGATGAAAATGAGCCTGACGACAGGCTTCTTTGGGCCAATTTTCGATAAATAAACTATACCGACGCGCAACGAGCAAGTAAACCATGAGCAAATAGATAATCAATTATTGAAATAAAAAAAGGGATACAGGCAAGCATAAAAAACTGAACTGACAGATAAACATGAAAGTAAAGTTAAATAATTTTCTTTTAGGCATTAAAGAGATAATTGAAAGGAATTCTTGGTAAGAATATCCCAACAGTAGTAGCAAAGATCACAACGTCTACAAGCGTTGCTAGAAGAAATTTCTATTTAAACTACAACATATTCGCGGCCAGCTGAACTGGGTAGGCTAACTACACGTACCGACCGAGAATACGTCGTCAACATGTAAACGTTTATTTCCGCGACATGAAGTGTTTCACGATGATACTTTGGAACCAATTTAGAGTTAAATCTGGAGTTTAGAGATAAAATGAAAGTAAAAACTCGATCTTAACATGGTGTGTCAATAGTGATTCATAAATGAGAGCAAAATAAATTAATACTGGACAAATTACATCTAAAGCAAAATCTTCACAACAAATGATTAAAATAAAATCCAGCTCTTGATAACTATAGAAAGAGGACAGTCAAGCTGAGCACGAAACGTAGATACAGCATATATCTTAAGTAACTAACAGAACTTTTATTATAAATGCGCCTTTACCATAAGGCTTTCCTTTCTTTCCATGATCATCAACTAGCAGTAAAAGTTCGGTTTTGAATTCAGAAGTCGAATTCGATATTCGTGATCACAATGCAAAATAAGTCATGTTTTGAATCAAGAAGCATGATAATATTCGACACAATTCCAAAACACTTTCCTTCATTTAATGTCAGGGTGTAAGGCCGGTATCGCTTTCATCAACTCAAAACAAGTCGGAATTTCATGAGCAAGTACTTAAGTTCAAATATTTTTAGTGGAGAAACTTCCTCACCGATTTTGAGTACCTAGCATAAATTGGTACTAAATGTCAAAACTCTGAGACGTTCATGACAAGCTACATGAACAGAGAACCTAAATCTTACCTAGAATGATGCCTATACATATAGCCTAAGCAATATGAACTAAGCGCCTTCAAGTTGCTGGAGCAAAAACAGCATAAAAGGAAATCTCGTCATTAAACGAAACAGAAGAGAGGGAAAAATATCGGATAATGAAGATGCGGGGGTACGAGAACTTCTGGTTTTAAATATTAAAGGTACCGTCAGAAAGAAGGCGATGCTCGTATGTATCCACATGCTTTACAGATATTTATCATGAAATAATTTTTTGCATTTTGACATAATCTGTGCCTTTTTAGCGCATTTTCTCATTTATGGAAAAAAGGCGCTATTGTGCTCGTCATGTCTGTCTGTCCGTCCGTGACTTCACTTTTTTGTCGACGAGAAAATGCGCTCTGTCACTCACTGCAGTGAGTACTGAGTTATATTGTTTTATCGTAACGTCAGCTCATGTGTATCGCTTTGATACGCTAACTGATTCAAAGAAGCTGAAAATTTGCTCCAGTTAAAAAAAAATTAGAATGTAATGCAGAAAACACACAAGACAAAACAGTCACACTTCATATACACAATTTCAATATTAAAATGTATCTACGCGGCCAGCTTAAGAGGAGCTCCCGCTGCATCACTGATCCATACCATGAAAAATTACTCTACCATTGATGTCTCAGAAAATTTAGTCGTTGTTTTACCATAAAACAATTAACAAGCCATGATTTGATACCGTATCTGCTTTCCTAGGGGTAGTTACTCGAGTCCCGCTTGTTTTTTTGAGTAGGTAAAGGTTGATGAAACCAAACTGCAATTCGTTTTTAGCGCATTTTCTCATTTATGGAAAAATGCACTATTGTGCTCATCATGTCTGTCCGTCTGTCTGTCCGTGACTTCACGTTTTCGTCGACGAGAAAATGCGCTCTCTGTCACTCACTGCAGTGGGTACTGAGTTATATTTTTTATATTTCAGAACTTACTAGTTTATGAGCCGATAACAGTTGATGTCAAGCCACAGCTGTATGATCAACTAGCAAAATGTAATCAAACTCATCCACAGGCCTTACATAATTCTGCATTGCAAGTCACCTCTCTATGGCGGAGTTAGTCCTTCTTTCTGTGGTCGTCAGCCCAGGATTTGATCTTCTCCCAGATCTTGCCGGGTTCATCCACACGCGGCACCTCGTAGTTCTGCGCGGCATACAGCCCTGTGTACACGCCCACGCCAAACGTCACCTGTAAGTCAAGGTATCGTTTAAAACTACAGTAATTACTACAAAGATGTTCCTTCTGAACACGACCTGAACGTACGTGGAACTTTTTTAGGCGTGAACATGAAACATAGGAATGCCGGCATATTACGAGTTCAAGCAGGAGTCACCAGCACGGCAGCACCCAGCGTAACCTCAGGGAAATCGTAATCATGAGCACAAAACATAGGGATAATTAGCGAAAAAGTCGCTTTAATTGGCACAGAAATATCTAAGAATTATCACAATACAGGGCAAATAATAAGAGAATCTCTATGGAGCCTCATCGTGGAGGGGCCTCACAGTAAATATAAGAGCGACGAGAAGTGTGGCGGCGAGGGAGCCGAGAATAGACGCCATGGCGATGGACTAACGCAAGCTGCGGTGTGGGCAGAGTAGCACTTAGCGGTTGGCTTCACGGTATCAACTTCGGCGCTTAAATGACATTGCACACATAGTAACAGAATTTATTTGTTTGCTTTCACAGAAAAATACCATTTAGCTTCAATTAAATCGAGATCGCTCCACTGAACAGGCAGAATCTTAAAAGCTCCGAGTCGCCTCCGACGCAAGTGAAGCAACACAGCTGAAGTGAAATTTAACTTTAAATCTAAACTTTATTCAAGTGATCGGCTCCATAGCGAAGGTAATAATCCCACATGAGGATTCAAATAAGATTTTCACTGATGCGACAATCTTCCGCACTTGATAAGGTGTGTCTGTCACTTGTTATTCGGGATAGATCACGCACCTTTCACAGGTCTTGCAATTGCTGCGAGTTAGAGATAAATTACCATTGATTGCTAGCGTCTTTCGGTCCATTACACACTTGCAGAAGCCAGGAGTGAATAGCCTACTTTCCAATGTATAAGAGAAATTGCTGCAAATATTCATACAATTTAGAAGAATTGAGTTTCACTGGAGATCCAAAATTTTAAAGGGCGAGAGAACAAATAGGCCTGCCGGTGCCGCCTAGCAGACTTGTAGATAGTGGTTTTTCAATAGAATGCAACTTCAGTATCACGGACCGAAATCGACATACCCAATTTTTTTAGTTCTGGCAGACAAGACACTCTAAATTACAAGCAAGAAGCGTTCGAGAAATGTCACTAGAGACAAACAAAAGGGGTCTATTATGCACCACTGATCGGTATTTGGCAGAGTTTCCGGCGACGAGAGATTTCAGTAAAGCCATAAAATCCAGAAGACTTTACTGCATACTTTCATGACAGCAAAACCCATTTTATATTGAACTCTTCTCTAAAATCATCTTGAAGAATACCGAGATGATCTCATGTCAAAACGCGAATTTTGTCATAAAGTTGTTGCTATGTATAGGAGACGGAGTACTTAGTCTCTCAAGCAGCACGATTGTCAAGACGACAGCTTCACACGGACGGAGAAGCGCGACTGAGGTAGTAGCTGACTTGCTGAATGCTGCCTGCTGGGCGCTGGCTACTGTACTCGCTAGTCACAACTGGCATGCGGCACAAGGGCTAAGCTGTGGTTTGCTGCAAGAGACACAGGGTAACTTCGGCGAGCGCTCAACGCAACTATACGACTAAACGTTATTTGTAATGATCACCGAACTGAAGAACATCGAGAGATCTCTCCAGTGAGGATTTACAAGAGTGCATTGAAATTGCGTGTCTAAACCTAAATAATTAATTGCAAGTATTCTTAGGTCGGAAAATCCTGCACTAGAAAGTCAGTGATCTCTAAGGCCTTTAGAATTGCTCGTAATTGCAATACCGCAGCCCGAAGATCAAATTAACATAGTCTGGGCAAGTTAAAGCTGAACTTTGGAAAAATAAACGTTTTAGATACTGAGGAATTCTAACCAAATACCAGGATATTCTACAGCGTCTGACGCACATATCAATAGCAAAAAAAAACTATTTGTTAACCAATGCAGCACCATAATCTCGCCAGCACCTCTAAGAATCTGGCAGATAAAAAGAACAAAAAAGATGGAATTGTTGCGAGAAATCGAAAAATAATAAAAGAAATTATATTATAAACAGAAAATGATGGGAGATCCTTTTCAGAGGCGACAAAATGAAGCAACAGAACAATGAAGGCATGAAACATGGTGAGTTAAGCGAGAATGCGAGATCAAATATTAATTAAACACATAAAATACGGATGAAAGGAACTCGAATTGATAGTCTGCGAATACAGAGAAAAATTAAAAAGTCTAACAATAATTGAAATCAAGAACGACCATTTCTGTACCGTGTTACTCACAGCGCCACCGACGAGCAGATGAGCAGCTATGAAGAGCACCAGCATGGAATTATACAAGAAAGTGAAGAAACCCGCGATGGAAATCATTGTATAAAGCTATATTTACGGTGCACAGAAGACGTATAGATATAAATACTATCTCGATTATTTTTGGTCGACGTATGTATATAAATATTATCTCGGTTATTTTTGGTCGACGTATGTATATAAATATTATTTCGGTTATGTTTGGTCATTGATGAAGCACTTGGACAAGTTGCACAGGGTTCGCTCGAACTTATGACACAGGAGTCGCGCCATGAAGATAAGCGCTTATACACGCGAGCTAACTTCTGTCGTATCGAAGGTAAGCAATCACACGACGGCGGTAAATAGCCATAGTATTTTCCACATAGTTGTTTACAACTTGAATGGTAATCAAGCAAATTCAGTGAAGAATCTTAATAAACGTATTGAGTTTGCATGGACGTTCAGAGAAGTTTAAGTTCTGTAGGTACAAAAGTAAGTGCTTGAAAATTGCTTCTCGACAACCAACTAAAGGCTTCAAATTAAAATCTCATTAACACCAACACACGTCAGATTCAATTGTCACTCGTCAATGATCATGACACAGATACACGTGCAACGAAGAACATGGCAGTGGGACGTGTTGTGGAGCACTGATGTAGCTTTGTTAAATATAGCTTCTCGAGGGGCAAGGAGAGAGCCAATCTTGCCAAGAACGTTGCCGTGCACGCATTGTCATACAGAATAAAATAAAATGATGCTAAAAGTAAAACGATAACAAAATCATTCCAATTAAATGGAGACCTTCAGTAACAGATTTTGCAGACAGCAAAGAAGCATTATGGTAGAGAGCATATCGGCATATCAACAGTTCTGTTTGAAGCAGCATATCGTGTTACACACACTAAATTGTTTAAAAAATTGAAAGAAGCTTCGGCATTTCTCCCATACCCATATTTCGCCCTATTAATTTGGGAGATGCTAACATGAGCAACCAATATGATTGAAAACTGATCACTAAATATATCAATACCTACTCATTTTATTGCATGAGGATTTTCAGCTTGATAATTATTTTTTCCCTGTCTAATTGAGAGAAAGTCCAGGAAAACAAACAACCATTTGCAGTGTAAATGGAATAACAATAAAATGGACATGACGTAAGTAATTATAATTAGGCAGCTATTTAACAAATGTCTTGACTAGGGCATTAAAACCTACTACAAACAAAAGAATGAGCTCTCAATGCCAAACAAACTGTCGCGTTTGTAGACCACATACTTTAAAAATAGATTGTCAAAGGTAGCGTAATGAAGAGAAATATAACAGTGGAATGACATCAAACTGACTAAATTGCTAAAGCTCTTAACTATAATATTGCATTTCTGCAGCATTTTACCTCTTATATTTGGGTGACAAAATGTCCAGAGCAAATATTGATTGCAATAACCTACTCAAATCACTAAAACATAAGCAATACAGTAACACACCAGGGCACGTCATTACACAACTGACTTCTCACAAGAATACTTACACCGGACTTGTTCAACCATATACTCACCAACATCTTTAACATCTTGGATGCTTCTTATTAGATCCTTTCACAAACAACCAATAGGTCAGGGAGTCAAAATATATAACAACTCTGGAAATGACAAAGATAGGTGCAAAAATAAGGCTTCAGATGTGGCAATGCATTTTGTCACACAATATTTTTTAACTTAATGATGTGTTGAGCAGAGTGTACATAAATTTCTTAACAGCTAAAACATAAGAATTTCAATATTGCTAGCAGATATATTTATATAAATCAATAGATTGAATTTGTCCTCAGTTTATTTCTTAATAACCCTTTGACCACTACAACATTTGGTGGAGTAATTTAGATTTTAGATCCGGTAAATGCCTACACACGAAATATACAAAACCAACTTTAATTGGATTCTGATTTGTTTAACTGATTGAGCACCAAAGTCACAGCCCAGTCCAATGATGCTAAGAACAGAAAATTGTGCCCATTTCACAGCAATAAAATGAACTGTCAATAGAAATTTAGTTTCCACCATCAAAATTAATTATGTTCCACAATGCAGCCTGTTTCTAACTCCCATAACATAGGTATCAATTCAATAAGGAAGTTGAAACTGCAGAGATGTATCAATTGCACAATTTCAAGTATTAC
Organism: Hyalella azteca; assembly: GCF_000764305.2. NCBI lineage: Eukaryota > Metazoa > Arthropoda > Malacostraca > Amphipoda > Hyalellidae > Hyalella > Hyalella azteca. The sequence continues at coordinate 177,601 of NW_025943934.1, read as the reverse complement.
AAGAAAAATTCTACCTACCAATATTAAACTACTCCCAACAATGCTGATGCCCTTGCCAGCAGCACTAAAGTTACCAGCCTTCAATAGATACCTACAATCTTTTTTATAAAAAACTAAACCAAATCTTTCTAAGGTGATCAAAAAAGGTTCATAGTCACCATGTGGTTATCAAACCCTACAAATTGTAGTTCTGGTCAGTATTATACAATTCAAGTGACAAGTGGCAAGGCATGTCCAGTTTCTGCTTTTGACAACTCATGTGGTACTGATTTGATGGTAGTTAATTACTGATATTCACTTTGTGTTCCTAGGCTGAGAAAAATTGTGGACATCTGGCCTGAGGCTGAGGGACAGGTATTTTGTATGTTGATAACTTTTTACCATGAAACATTTTAAAAATAAATTTGGGCTCAGTTTAAAGGTCTTTGCAAGGGCTATGGTATGGCATTTCTGAAAAAATTCCATATGCTATTATCTAGGTGTCAGAGGCAAAATAAGAGCATCCCAAATTACCCCTGGGAACAGGGTAATTTGGGACACTTGAAATAAAACCTAATTTATAAACATTTGAAGCATGCAGAGTTTACTCATCCATTACTAACAGTACTCTGAAGCCCTCCTCTTCTTTCATAGATTATGTTGCTGTTGAATAGATGACATTTTCCGTGATATGTACCATCAAATGAGGCAATAAGAGACGGGCGGGGTAAATCGGGACAGTTGTCCCACATTACGTAGTAATGTTATAGCAACTAAACTAATTGAAATATTAAATAGTGGCCTACTGTCCCGAAACTAAAAATAGTGGCCTAAATTTAAACACTTTTCCTATCTATGTAGCATGGAGAAAGTTTACAAATCATACATTTACTACCTTTAAAAAATTCCTGAAAAAAGTGTGAAAAGTGAGATTTTGGAAGAGTAGGGTACCTCTGCTAAGGTCTGTAGCAAAAAAAAAATATATTCACCATATTAAAAAATGTTATGGTACTTGCATAAAAGTTCCACACAGGTGTTGGCTTAAAAATGTGATTGACAGAATTTGCATAGCTCATTCCAAACAAATGGTGGCCATTTCCGCACCATAGGGCAATAAGGGACATCCCCAAGGGTAATAAGGGACAGCCCTAGGAATGAATTTACAGTAGAAACTTGTTAGCAAAGGTGCAGTTAATGAAAAAATCAATAATAAATAAAGTAAATTTATTACAAATACTACCTTGCTCAGGGAAAAAAATTCACTCAACAAAAAATTAATACATCATCATTCATCACAAAATTGTGCAGAGAATGTCATAGATAGAATTGTGCAGGCGGCAACATAGAATGACAATTAATTAACCTGAACTATGATTTATTTTTCCAAAAAACTATTATGGTTGTCACTAAAATATTCATTTCTGTTTCAGTTATGTTTTTTGTAACCTTTTTTTGTGTTACGTATAGTGAATTCACTTGACCAAATCAAAATGGTGCAAAATTACAAGCCATCCTGTAAGCTTACAGATACATAAGAAATGCTATACGGCTGCTGATATGAAGCTTGCAGTACCGTCAACTGGGGTGACTTCGGCCGCCATGGTGACTTTGGCCAACCTTTATGATTTTGTTTTGCGGCCATCTGTTTCTGTTATAGTTGTGTTATGAGATTGGAACAAAATGGTATCCAATGTAGTTTTTTCTTATCTATCGATTGGAAACTGTTTTGTTTCAATAATTTTATATCCTGCTTGACCAACACATTCTGAATGCCATAGTCCTGCAAAGAAAAAAAAGCTGAGTGCAAACTTCAATATTTTGAGATACGAAAAGAATTTTGGAATCAGATTTGTTTCACTTATTTTGGTACCGGTATCTTGTATAATGATTATTTCAATGACTATATGTTTTTTACCAAGTGTAATATATATGCTTGAAAAATTAGCTGGCCAAAGTCACCCCATAGTATATGGGCTAAATGGGGTGACTTTGGCCAGCCAATAAATGTTTAGAATAATATATTTTTCTTCTTTTTTCATACAATATGCGCAGCTATCAACATAAATTAGATTCTGTCCCATATAGGATATATTATGAGGAGTCGTTTAAGAAAGCATTGCAATTGATAAAAGATGATGTTAGCTTAAGAGAAGCTGCTAATATTTGCAAAGTCCCTCATTCAACTTTGAGCGACCAATGTGCTGGCCGTCATGCAAAAAATTTAGGACAGTCTATATACTCTTTCACCTACAGAGGAGTCAGATTTAGTATCCTACATTATTCTGCTTTCAGACTGGGTCTTCCCATTAGATGGTATGGATCTGCCTTTTTTGGTTAAAAATTACCGTGACAAACAGGGTCGTACTTTACGTAAGTTCAAGGGTCGCACTTCTATCTAGCATCATGGGTATTTTGAAGAATACTCAAGATCCCATGGGGACTAGATTTTTTCAAACTTTCACATCCAACTGCAATTGAAATCGACAGAAAGCAGCCTTAATGAAGCATATGATTCACAAATGTTAGTCTTATCTTTGTGTTACAATTTTCATAATACACTGTGGCAGGGTTGGCAATGATTAAATCAAAATGATTAAATCATGTGATTAAATCACTTGATTTTTTTATAAAAAAATAATGATTTTTTTTTATTTTTCATATATTTAAAAATATTGAGTGTCAGTCTTTTATTTATATTGAGGTATTGTTATTCATGGTTTAGTAAAAATGTACTATGAATGACAAATTGGTATATAAACTTGTTGCCTTTAGTGTGTATTAGGTTCCAATAAATGGAATGTTTTTGGTACAGAGGCATCAAGAGTGCAATACATTGTACGTGGCTAGCAGCTTAGCTAATTCTTATAAGGCTATAAGTAGTCTTAAGTCTTAACTATTAGACTATTTGTTATATATTGATTACAATATACAATTTAAATGTGTTTGCTAGCTTATACAGGGTGGGGCAGAACTGATTGAACAGTTTTGGGGCAAAATAAAAGAGTAATGGAGGTACATACCGGTACCACACTCAGGAAGATGTATATAAACGGGGAAATTTCTCGCGTAAATCAATCTGATTATATTTTTTTCGTGCAGACGTTCGTGCAAATCAGGGTCATCGATTCCGCGCCGCGCAGCACTCGGCGCGGGCCGTTATATATGCCTAAATCTGGTATTTTTCTGGTATTTTCTGACTTACTGCAAATTTACTGCATTTAGTTCCACCTCTGAAGTTTGAGCTTCCTCCAGCGTAGGCGTGGATTATATTATTATTTATATGAATTGCCTTCAGAGCGGCGCGATTAGAGCTTTCCCGCCATTTATGGAACCGCAAGTTTACCACAAGTTTTCATGTCAACCGGAACTCGAACACCACAGCAGAGAGTATTTTATGCAGCTAATGAATTTCGCAAACTTTGCTGGAAGAGAGATTATTGAATTATAGAAAGAAGGCGGGATAATTCAATGAAGGCTGGTGGCAGAGCTGCAATCTTGATACTCTATTGTGATTCATGCTATGATAACCTATGTAACAATTTTCATATGATAGTTACAATTTTTGCACATTCAAAGTACACATGACATAACATAACGCACCCAGATTTGGAAACCATTATTGCTCAAATGAAGCAAAAATAAACGACAGACCATTGACTTATCTTGCAAATATATATATTCATATTATGTATCACATAGCATAATTATGCTCTGTAATTATGCCATATTGACCTAATTTGTATAGTCCATTTACGCGCATTGTTATTAGGTATTGATCATGTTGATTTTGCCGGCCGAGAGGATGTCGGTAATGTAAATGTAGTCACAACATTGGCATGCAGGATCGTACTGTTGACATACAGGTTCATACCCTACTTGCCGCAACCAGTCCAGTCATTCATTAGAAGGCAGCGATGGCACATCTAAAGCCATGTTGCCTTCTTTAGTTCTGTAATTCATGTCCAATTGAATTGTGATCTATGAATGAATATTCATTACTGTGCTGACTCTTAGAACCTGAGTACTTAGTTGACGCGTTAGCAATCTAGTTAACTCGTATCCAACCACAACACAATGCGGATACACGTTTGTGTGTACGGTCAGTGTGATTACGTAATTTGCATTGCCGCACGTCCATATTTAAACTATTTTAGCTTTCTAAAAGTACGGCGCTGTCGGCGCCATAGTGGCAAACCAGAGCTTTTTTAGAATCAGTTCATTTTTAATTTCCTCATTTACTAAAGATTTAATCAATTTCTTATGTATGATAATGCTGGTATCCAGGATACTTTACTGGTCTACTTATGGGACTCAAAAATGAACTTGAGGGAGAGTCTAAAAAACTCTCTGCTTTGCCACTATGGTCGGCGCACGGCGCATTTTTTTTACCGGCATAGTACGGCGCACTGCGCAGGTCGTTAAAATGACAATATCAATTCCCGCACACCTGGCACATCTTCCTGACCATGGGGTACATAAGGAAGAAAGTTTATTTTCCTCAAGATTAGCATAACATACCATTTAAAATACTTATGTTTTGAAAACAATATCAGGAAAATGGGGTTTGTTAGCTGCATCACACTGTTGGAGTTGTTCTCGGAACTTCGGAAGTTTCCACCTACGATGTCGGAATATACCGCGTTTACCCTACCCCATCATGGCATTGTGCAGAAATGGCTGCCATTTTTTTCTGGAATGAGAAAAATTCTGTTGATCACATTTTTAAGCCAACACCTTACACCTGTGTGCAACTTTTATGTAAGTAAAATTTTTTAATAAGGTGAATATATTTTTTTTCTACAGACCTAGACAGTCACCTAGTGAGACCTTAGCTTTAGCAGAGCCAGAGGTAGCCTTCTTTTCCAAAATCTCACTTTTCACACTTTTTTTAATGATTTATTTAGAGGTGGTAATTCATGATAAATGTATAATTTCTTAACTTGCTTCATGCTACATTGATAGGAAAAATGTTAAACATTATGCCACTATTTTTTGTTTTGCAATATTTTAATTGTTTTAGCTGCTACAACATTTCTACAAAATGTTGTACTCTCGGAGTACTGTCCCTTATTAGGTAGTATTACCCCGCCATCCCTTTACATCATCTAGGCAAAGGAAGAGGAGGACTTCAGACTCTGAGTACTGTTAGTAATGGATGACCAGGATGAGCACACTCTGCATGCTTCAAACATTTTAAAATTGAGTTTTATTCCAGGTGTCCCTTATTACCCCGTTCCCAGGGCTGGTTCAGGAGGCTTTCATTTTGTGTCTGGCATCTTACAAATAGCACATCTGCACATGGAAATTGGAATTATTTCAGAGATGCCATACCGCCCATACGATTGCCCTTGCAAGTTGCAAATACCTTTAAAATATGCCCACTCTCCTTTATGAAATGATTCATAGTACCTAAGAAGTTATTAAGGAAAAATGCTCAAAACCGTCCTTTATTATCCCGTTTGACGGTATTGCATCATTTGCATGTAGCCTGAATTGTAGGTGATGTAGTGTAGCCTATCTCGGTATCTGTTCTGTTCTTCGATAGGTTTACGGACTTCGGAGTGCTGCGCCTTGGACGATTCACTCCGGAAGCAGCAGTTTGTCAACGATTAAGGGTCAGAGCGGTGGGTTGAACTAACATAACATAACATAGTGATGTCGGCGCTGAAGTGTAGGCCTGATGTGGCCTGTCGCCGATTTCTTTCCTTTTCGTGCCTTGTTCATAGATCTAAACTCGTGTCATTTGACCGGATCTTTTCATGACTGGCGATAGTTTGAAGTAGCTACTAGACTTCCACCGGGTTCGATAAGGAGCTACCTTCGCTGGCCCCGGGTGGCTTGAAAAGCCACTTGGGCCTCTTCTAGAGGCCGTAAGGTAGGCATTTCAAATCTGAACATATATTTTTCCATAGCTTTATCTAGTCTGTTGCATCATGTATATACATGATGCAACAGACTATGTATGTATTTTTCTGTATATAGACTAGTATGTATTTTTTCTGATGATGCATGTATTTACATCATGCATGTAAATAGAATTAAAGTAAACTGCGCCGCCTGTGAGGCTGTACCCAGCTCGTTGAGACCGAATCGACACTTCGGGAGCGCAGCCGTGCACCAATAAGCACTGAATCGAACGCCTTGGATCTCCGGACATCCACCAATCAGCCGTGAACCACTCGGCTTTGTCCTCCTCCGGCCTTGCAGAGAACCTGCCGTGCACCACGAGGCCGCGGATCGAATATGACTTCCGGACATCGTTAAATTACGTAATTTTACATTCACAGCATCTGAGGTTAGGTTTCAGATAGCATAGTTCTGTTCAAAATTTTATCGTCCTTCGACCAGTGGCCGTTCGACCGAGGGCTGGTTCGACGCACGAGGGCTAGATACGGACGGGTTGAAGTGTTGAAGGCTACGTTCCGGAAGGCAGGAATCATGATGGTCCATTACATCCAGGGCAGTGGTGGTCTTCGGCAGGCGACCCGACACTTCTACACTGAATCGACACTTTTGCTGACCCGCCTACACTTATACCGGACCCGCCTGCGAACTCGCTTGCGGACGCACACGCAAAACCTAACTACAGGTTCAAAATTCCAACTGAACCACGCATAACTCCTGCAATAATGAACGGATCAGATCAAATTTGGGAATATAAGTAGTTATTGTCAATGTCCTGCGATAGGGAAAATAAATTAAAAATTAGTTATTCATACGTACAGTGAAGGATTCAATTCATACAGTGAAGGATGCGTCAAATAAAGCGCAAATACAAGATGATCTTGACAGTTTAGTTAACTGGGCTGATACGTGGCAGCTGCGGTTTAATGCTGACAAGTGTAAAGTACTTCACCTCGGAAAGAACAATGAACAGCAAGATTACAGTATGAGAAGATTTACTAGAATTTGAAACAAGAACCAACACCAGGGGCCACGGCTATAAGCTAAAAAAACTGCGCTGCAATTTCTCCACGCGACAAAATTTCTTCTGGCTTCGAATCACCGACATGTGGAACAGCCTCCCCGATGACATCGTTGGCGCTCCAAGTATGAACGCGTTCAAGAACAGACTAGATAAAGCTATGGAAAAATATATGTTCAGATTATAAATGCCTAGCACCATGTTGAACCCGGTGGAAGTCTAGTAGCTACTTCAAACTATCGTCAGTCATGAAAAGATCCGGTCAAATGACATGATTTTAGATCTTCTGTGAACAAGGCACGAAATGGAAAAGAATCGGCGACAGGCCACATCAGGCCTACACTTCAGCGCCGAGATCAAATGTTATGGTATGTTATAATGTGAATAGTTCAATAGAGAATTTTTTAACACCTCTGCTCCGTATATAAAATATATTGTAGTACCTCAAATTCGTTATTCATTACTGGCAGGTTTGCCGTGCGTTGCCCGGCCACGATAGTTCCTTCTAGTTAGTTTGGAACCCTAAAACGTCATTCCCGTAATCCTTATCCGGTTAAAAATAATAATTCTTATGCCTTCTAACCCCTTCAAACCCAAATTTTAGATAGGACTATCATTTAATTCTCGTTTATACTATTGAAAAAACTATTTGAGTCTTTAAAATTAAATATATATTGGTTAATTTCAAATCAAAATTTAATTTGTGATCCAGTTACTTCCTCTAATATTTTAATATTCTCCCAATTAGCATGAAATTTCAGGTCCAGGCAATATTGCGACGCGATAAGTATCCTGGATACGCGCCCCTAATTCAGCCACTACATTAAATTTCGTGCCAGGCTTCAACCACTCAAACCAACCAACGAACTTTGACAAATGGTATACAAAAGATGATAAAAAATTACGTTAACAATTCATTTTATCTAGTTTTTATTCATCAATGACTTTTAATTATTCGGCAACGCGAATGAATGCCTGACTATAAACCGCGAAAGTGTTTTCCTCTCCGAGGGCCGAAATTGTTTGCACCGCAACTTTCATCTCCGCAGCTCGACTCCAAATTGCAGGAGGTATCAAGTTTCCACGGCAACTAAGCCTCAGTCAGAGTGTAACTTCCTTCAAGTGAGGTTGTGCGTCGTGCTAACTCACTGGGCATCTAACTGGAACGTGTTAAACTTACAATTTTCATTTTACAGTATTTATTTCTAAGACAAACTTTGGTGATTTTATCAGGAATTTAATTTTACAAAAAGGTTATCCTACAATCGACATTTATGATGGAGCCTAGTAAAAGTTTCGCGTATGCTTCAAAACGTGAGTTTATGTGTTATCATTTATGTGAATCACATCCTTGATTATAATTTATTTAATGAACTTATCATTTATGATTATTTTTACGAAACGTTTCTACTGATTTATGCCAACTGTGACATTCCTAATCGTTTACCTCGGATTACAGTATAGAATTTTTTCTCCTCTTTGATAGCAGACAATCTTATAAAATAACAGACTAGCATGCTGCCCAATCGCCAATGAAATGAATCTAGGTATATATGAAATGTGTACACTATCATAACCCAACGAAACATTATTTGGTACGATTTAGACGAATAATAATATCCAGAGAATTAAAATTGTCTAGACTGTTATCGATTAACAAGTATAAATATAAATGAAATTCTACCATCAGTTTTCGCCGGAAAATCGTCCAATGTTGGAATGATCGTTATGAGTCACTTGAAGTTTCAACGTTACGGTTTAATATGTAATTAAAGGAAATTCGTTAAAAAAAATTGCGTATAAAACGCGCAAATTTTCATGTTCGATCAAGTCACAGCGTTTTAATAAAAGGATCCCAAGGTAAGCTACGGAGACAATACGTAAGTTAGAAGCAACCATTCTCATTTCTGCCAAGGTGACGCTCTTAAGCTTAAGTTTACCTGTGCTAGTAGCAATTTTTTCTGTTGTTTGTGCCAAACCTCCTGTAATTTGGGAAGAATTTATTAGTCATTAATTAATCATAGCTTAGTTATTTCCAGTATGAATATCATGTCAATATGTTGATTTTATTTATTTCTTTCTAATATCAAGTTTTAGAATTGTGTCCTGGATATAGGTAAATAGGTAACTTGAAACCGTCCCTGCTTATACTGTCTTCTACTAGTACTAATGTAAAGAATTAGACCAAAGGGATTCATCGTGACTGCACAATTACGGGCTCTCACGGATTTTGGATAATTGGCAAGTTGAAAGTCAATATTCCTAATATATGCAACTCTGGATCCTGTAGATTATTCCTACTGTGGGTTCTGGAAATCAGTTCTTCCAGAACGCCTATGATTTATGTCGGCATATTCACGAGACTATGCTTACAGTATTTTCTTTTTTAGATAAAATTTTAATCCGGTTTACACATTTCAAGCATAAACAACCTCATTCCCGCTACCCATTTAATACGTATTTTAATTTAAGATCTTCGAAAAAACGCAAGCATAATAGATGGTGCCGAATAAGTCAGTTTTATCTTAAAATATGCAATTCATCATATATATGCAGATTATTTTCCATGGGTTGGTGTGGTGTTGTTCAATTGATTAGAATTGTTGTTATTGGCTTGACTCATTGTTCCAATGTCAAGAACGTTTAGCAATATTTAAGAGTGAAAGAAACTTCTTTAAGCTTCAAGTCACCCATGACTCTATTGTAAACACTGAGACGAAGAATATTCTCCATTGAGTACTCTATTACTCACCTATTTAAGCCCGAAATGAAATGTAAATTATAAATAATATTTATTTCATCAATTAATTTCTGAAGAAAGTAGCAGAATTAACACGCTCGTGAAGAAATGGCTTGGGAATCTAGGCAGAAACTTTTTTGATTCAATGTTTGAATCATGCAACATCGACTAAACAAAGTAAATTTGCCCAAGTTTGCCATGGTTTGTACTAAGTTTTACTCAAGTTTTGAGATTGTCGTCCTGATAGTTTGTTTTTGGGACATTTTTTGATATATTTTTCTGTTATGGGTGCGGGCGATGTTAGCTCTAAATGCTCACCGACAATAAAACGGTGGAATGATAGATGAATAATTTTAATTATATGAACGGGTTCTTATACATTTATTTGGATTTCCAAGTCACATTCAGTTAGCTTGACTATCATTTAGGGTAACATATGCTGCAATATGTTACATATGCTTATCTATACGTGTAAAATATTGTTTTATAAGTTTTTAATATCACTGTATATACGAGCAAAATATAGACAATGTTCGGAATAGCACTTGTACCCATGCACTATTGTCGCCATTCTCGCTCTTCTACAATCAACTCTAGGTCATCCGCTGGCCAAACTTGGCAAAAATTTGTCAGAAAATTCCAATAACGAAAGGAAATTAATTCACCAACATGCATGCTCTCAGAGGTAATGCTCCGCATTGTACTGGAAAAAAGGGAAACTTTTTAATTTTTCTTGTAATAGCAAGTGACATTAAACAAAAGTCTAGAATTATGATGAATTCAAAGTAGGCATATTTATACATACATTAAAAATGCTATTAGCAAAAATTAAATGGATTTTTGTAGTTTTTTTCTAATTTACAATTTGCGAGATGAGAGTGAGTTGAGTGCTACACTTATCAAATCGAAATTGCCATCAGGACGTAAAATAGCTGCAAGCGTCAACGATGCGGGTAAACGTGCCCCGACGTATTGCGTGGAAAATATTGAATATATACGTGCTGAATGTTGACTAGATACGTGACTTCACAGAGCGTGAAAGGCATTAACGTATAGAATTTCGAAAAGACTAATATTTTCGGAATTTTTCACTCGTGCCACTTCGCCTTTATTTCTGATGAATGTTATTAGGTCTCTCACTACATATAACGGCCTTTCGTACATTTAATTTAAATGCGAAAAAATTAATTATAGAATTTTCGAACGGACGAAGGAGCTGGACGTAAAGTTTTTTTCATAACGATATGGTGAAGCTTATGGTGTATTCTTTGTTTTCAATTCCGCGTTAATTTGAAATTCAAGCAATAGACATTAATACCCTTTGTACTATGATCTTAATATAATTTCAACTCATTGCATCCATGATATACAAGTCAAGCGTTTAGTTTTGTCTCGCAAAAACTATTGACTATTTTTAATTTTTGGAGGGGTAAAAAGGCATAGCGAAACACTCGATTTTCTTTAGTCACTCTTAGTTCAATGAGGTTAGGTCTCGAGGCCGGCAAAATATTCATTAAGATAGACTGGCCTGCCGCGCTAATTTTCGGTATTCGACCATAAATTTCGAGGGCAGAGAGCACCTGAGCCTCGGCTTACGTTGATGCGATGTTTAGGCTTCACAATTTGTGCAAGGAAATCCTCTTGCACAACCCAACGAATAGAATATTTTATTTCATTATTTTGCTCATTTCTACTAAGTAAACTTGTTTGCCTGTGATATTAATTACTGACATAAATTTAGGCTTCACAATTTGTGCAAGGAAATCCTCTTGCACAACCCAACGAATAGAATATTTTTTTTTTATTATTTTGCTCATTTCAACCAAGTAAACTTGTTTGCCTGTGATATTAATTACTGACATAAATCATGATTTATTTGTTGATGACTCGAGTTTGGTGACATTTCTTGCTTTACTGCAAACATTTCAGAGTGCATGTTAGAAAATTTGAAACACATGTTCATGGGAATAAATCTGAGCTACCAAGATTTGGGAAGAATTAGATATCTTCATTTGCATCTTGGTTAAATTATCAACCTGGGGTAATGAACCGTGCATTGTGGCTATAGCGCTTGCAGCTTTTGATGCCATCGATCGACTGTTTGGTAAAAATCCGTCTAATTATTCCCCACGATAAATAATTGATTTGTAAGTAAACATAGCAGTTATAATAAACATAATTGACAGTTCAAACAAGACAAAATGAGATAAAATATGAACAGTTAGTGTCTCTTGCATTTTTTCTGGTACTGAAATTATGACACATTATCTCGTTATTGGGAATTTTGGAACTGGAGCGCACGGGCTCCAGTTCCAGTTCCCATTTCTAGGAGCGCAGGGGCTGAAGATTCTCTAATCTAATTTCATTCTAGTCGCCCAGCATCGTTGAAGCTCCGAGTATGAACATCTTCAAAACAGACTAGACGAAGCTATGCAGGAGAATATGTTCAGTCTTAAAATGCCTAGCAAATTACGGACCATGCAATAAGTCCAGCAGCTATCTCAATCAATCGTCAGTTATGGAAAGATCGGGTTCCAAAGGCCGGATCCCTTGTGAATCAAGTCACGAAAAGTTCAAGCATCGGCAACAGGCCATGGGCCTATTTCTTCAACGCCGACACTTCTATTCTATTCTATTAAAGCGTCATTGTCTGAGATCACTTAATTGTCCCTGGTCAAAATTCCTGATGAAAACTTTCAACATGATCTCTTATCGTCTGAAAAATTTTGTCTGAAGACGTTGAAGTGCAAATTTATTTTTTAAGCCTTCAGGGGCATTATACTGCCAATTTCTCGTTACATATTACTAAATTTTATTATACTTTCTAAATTTTGTATAATTTTTATTTGGATGAGAAATATTTCACTACCCAGCTGAAAGCCTTGTCAAGCGTTTTTCCAACACTTGAAATTTGTCATTTGCCTTGCCAGCTTGAAATTTGTCATCCGACTTGCCGGATGCCAACAACCATGTAATTTATAGTCCAGCAAAAATGCCCCGGACTTTGGCCAAAGTCTTTTCTGGAAACGTTTACAGATCTAACTTCTTTGTCTGGTTATGAAACATTCATTCTTTTGCCTAAGCTCTGTGTGTTGGGTTGGCATCAATAATTTCACTTCTTGGACCAGGGCATTGTCGCTCAGTTCATTTTTTGCCAGCGGTAAATTCATGTCCGACAGATCATTAATTCCTTTGATAACGTCATCCATGCACTCTGTTGTCCACCAGGCAGAACAAACTACGATGTCTTGCATATAAATACTTCGTAATAGAAGAAATGATTCGACTGTATAAAAGTCTTCACGAACATCGTACTTATGTCGTGTATGATATGGCATGTCCAAATTGTCCATGGAAATTCTCTCAGTCAAAACATAATTTTGAGTGAATTACCTGACAAATGAAAAAATTTGGTGCATTACCTAGCTAAACCGATGGATTTATAGCAACTCGCTAGTATTTACCTGAGTTGTAATAGACACAATAACAAATCCTGCTTGCAAAATAGTTGTTTTTCCACGTCGAATAATTTTGCGCATAGTGACTCATCTCGGAGAAAAATTAAGCGATAACGTGACTCATCAGAATCAATGCTTGAGTTAACATGTTACTTCTTCATTAACTTTATTTACGTTGTATTCATGCACTCCAACACGCAATATTAAAATTCGTATCAACGGTAGCAAGAGAATTTTTTTTACGTTTCGTAATCGCCTTTAGCTGCGAATGAATCAAAAGTTGCTGATGGCAGAAACTGTAGTTTGATTACTCTGGGCCAGCTTGAGGGAATTGCGCCCTAAGTGCCCTAGGTACAATTTGGCGAACATTCCAGCACAGAGAGATGCTGCTGGCACAAGTGCCAAGTTAGAGGCGATTGTTGCACTTAGATGTGCAACCTCGTGGACTGGCATGGATGGAACCCCGTGGACTGGCATGGATGGAAACCCGTGGACTGGGATGGATGGAACCCCGTGGACTGGCATGGATGGAAACCCGTGGACTGGGATGGATGGAAACCCGTGGACTGGGACGGATGGAAACCCGTGGACTGGTAACTCTCCCAGTCTCCCAGCGCCGTAACTCTCCCAGTCTCCCAGCGCTGCAACTCTCCCAGTCTCCCAGCGCCGTAACCCTCCCAGTCTCCCAGCGCTGCAACTCTCCCAGTCTCCTAGCGCTGCAACTCTCCCAGTCTCCCAGCGCCGTAACCATACCAGTCTCCCAGCGCCGGAACCCTCCCAGTCTCCCAGCGCCGTAACCCTCCCAGTCTCCCAGCGCCGTAACCCTCTCAGTCGCCTCGTATATTCGCCTTCTGAAGTACTCCCCGTAACACGCAAAGCTCGACGCTGATGCCTGAAGCTCTTTCTTTTCTATCACTTTGCAATGCTTCGTAATGGATGTTCTGATGTTCGCTATGCTAAGTGAAATCGTTCGCCAATGATATTCACCAATGACTCGTACACTCGTAGAGACTCGCCGATGACTCGTATATTTCCCAATAGTGTCCGGAATTATCGAATATTTGAAAGTACTTCTCCAGCATTTTTCGGCGCTGCTATATAGCTCCATGAGGGGCCGTTCAAATCTTGCCCATTTCGGTATGAGCATTTACAAGAAGCCTCGTTTTGCTATCGACTGCGTGGAAACATGCGGTGCAATTTCTCTTCTTATTTTCCAGAAATTGTCTCGGTCGTTGTCTGTTCATAGCCTTTCAAATGGCCCACAGTTGTTTAGGTCTAAAATATCTTGTTTTTGTATTTGCGCATCCACAGTGTTTTCTCTGTGGCAAGTTTCTTTCTGCTAAACATTTTTTTAAGTATCTTAGCAATTGCATGACAATGCAATTATTACTAGAGAAGGAATCGGATTTATTCGCTTTGGTTTCTTATATGAAGTTTGCTGGCTGTACACAAATTGTTAGTAAATTATTTAAGGATGTATCGTGTTTTTTTTTAGCGTTGGCTTGAATATTGCAAGTTTGAAAATGTTAGAGCTTTGCAAAGCTTGACGCATAAAAAGTTGCAGTGATTCAATTTAATATTATCATATTTTGTTCGGGCTATTAAATAAGTACATAATTAATTAATTAAATTAAATGAAAATAAATTAAATAAGTACCGTAATTTTCAACTAAAACTTTCATTTCTAACAACGTTCGATTAATGTTAAACCCATTTTCTAGTTCAGTGGTGATATTTATAGCGTGCATTTAGTGGAAGTTCTTTCTACCTACACTATTGTCAATGATGTTGAAATTATTCACAGTGAAACAGTGTAGAGTAATGCTGTCGACTAATATATGTACCTTACTTGATTAAATGCCTGAGCAGAAACCTTCATACTTGCAATGTCTTCAACTTCCAGCTGTCAATATACGTTTCCTGACCTCATTGTAGTATACCTGAAGCTTCCACGGGAACTTCTATGACCAACCGGCGGTCTTTTAATTAAAGGAATTCCTTTGTTCTCTGCTTTTGTCCCAAACGTTACCCGCAGTGTTTCCTGCGCTGGTATAGGATATGTTCCTGCGCTGGTGCAGGATATGTTCCTGCGCTGGTGTAGGATATGTTCCTGTGCTGGTGTAGGATATGTTCCTGCGCTGGTGTAGGATATTTTCCTGCGCTGGTGTAGGATATGTTCCTGCGATGGTGTAGGATATGTTCCTGCGATGGTGTAGGATATTTTCCTGCGCTGGTGTAGGATATTTTCCAGCGCTGGTGTAGGATATTTTCCATAAAACCTTTCGAATTTTTCCGCTCTAAGCAATGGTACACATCTCGGGTAGAGCGTTCAGAGTTCTTTCTGCCAAGGGCCACGATAAAAACTCTGTGTATACGCTGATTCTTATTTGATCGGGACAGCGCCTGAAACAACGTTCACATTCTTAACATAATCTCTGACTTCTAACTATTGAGCATTAATTATTGATGCGATTTGTTCTCTGCATGATGATGTTGAACGTCTGGTGAAAATTCATTCTAAAGCTAGGAGCTAGAGGTCTTTGAAATTTTCATCTAACGCCCGTTTTCAGCGGTGTTCCTTTTTCTGGTAAGTGTTTTCAGGGAAAGGATGCAATGCAATGAAAAGGAATTATATACAAAAACTTAATCATTCGTGGAAATTTTTTTAATTGGCATTATTTCTTACAGGTTTACATAATTTTACAATAACAATTACTTTCAATAAAGTAGCTAGAATTGTAGACAGCTAACGCATGCATTATTTTTTAGTTTAAACCCTATTTAAATGGCAAATAAACTGTGCCGTTGGCTTTATTTGTAGAGCTCTCTCTTAGTTTATAGAGCCATTACTCAATCAGGGCTCGTCGTCTGCGTGTTATTTTACATCTTATTTCATTTCACTACGGCATTTTTATGCATGACTACTGTCATCATTCGAAGAAAATACGAAGCTATTTGAGCCTCCATGAGAGGCTGGCGCATGCCACTTCTCGTAATGCATTTGTTTGACCTGATCAGTTTATGGTCTAGACTCGTCGTTCGTTCTTACGAACAATGACCTGCTCGTAAATTCTCATATGTGCAGTTTGTTTACCACTGTCAGTAAGTGTAAATTGAAGCAAGGTGTGATAGAACATCAACACCTCATATTGGCTCAAGAAGAGACGGCAGATCGCGGTATTTTGCTGCTTCAGGCGCACAAAACCATTGTTTCACCACCGCCAGTCTTGCCTTTATGGCTCGACGTATTATCTAGAGAGTCTCGCCTTGCAAGCGATTACTTTTGGAGCCTTCTTTACGATAAGTTATGGTCATAGAGATCTAGTGTCATGATTTTGTTTGAGAATTCGACCTCATCGCGTCGAAATTTTTCGTAAATTTTCATCGAAAATTCGAAAATTTTCTCTGACTTTGAGTTGGCTTTAGGATAGGTGAAATGTTATCTTCGCCCGAATTTTGGCGTATAGATTTTATTAAATGCAGTGAAATAATTTTTAATCAAAATTTCATGTTTCTTAGCATGATATCGCCTGTTATATTTATGCGATAGTGACATAAGGCTCTAGAGGTCCTCGGTATATTTATTGAACTTATATAATGTATTCTAACAGATTATAGAAGTTTTGGTTTAGCTCACTGATCACCGCTTAGTTGTAATACCGTGTATCACTTAAATCTACGGTCAAAAATCTCTTTTTACTATTTGTTTTTTTTTTCTCCGTAGGTCAGTTTGGCTTGATATTAAGTATCATTTAACAAAATAATTCCAGATCTACTTTGGAATAAATGTGTTGGGAAATGATGCATGTCCTTCTAAGCAGGAAAATAAAAAATACGTGAATAAGGTAATATGCTCGTTGAGGACTTTGCTGTTCTTGTATCTTAGTCAGTCTTATTGTATCCTTCACTGGAAGTTAGGATACAATATGGAGGATGTATCCTTTGAATATAATATTCTCTTCCTTGGCATCAATTTGTTTTCTAAGTCTTGAAAATTTGAAATTTAATTTTTGATTCGTCACTGCTGCTTACCTCACAATTTCAGTAGAATATTAGCTGCCCATCTTGAGAAATTCGGTGCTCGTCTGTGCATGAACTGTGAAAAATCTTCCGCAAAATTAAACGTCGCTACCTTTTTGGGCAATGCTTATAATATTCGGAGTTTTATAAGCGCCATTTGGAGCTCTTAAAATTCTATTTAATTTGTGGAAGGTACCTTCGGATCACATCATTGTAGAGTTTTCTTTGCCTATGTTTTTGCGAATTCTCAAACGTGTTTTTCGCAAGGTATACGACCACAATTTGTTGATATTAGAAAGGTTATTCCTTAGTGGGAACTCTGTGGTCACTTAACTTGTTGCGTCAATGTTTATTATCGCTCCTTTTCTAGTAAAATCATCTTAATACTAATGACAATAACATCATATTATGGAATTTATTACTTCTTCAAAGAAATATATTGAGAAACCTCGCACAATGGCAAGAAATTGTTGTCGCGTTGAGATGTTTTGAACATGTCCCTGAGAATTTTAAGCGTACATAGTAACTGTTTTGGAAACAAATGTTATAAGGGGAGAATTAATTACGATGTAACATTTCTTTCAATTTATACAAAAACGTTATTATTTAGAAATGAATAAAATTAAAAAACGGCCTATTTTTAGAGTTTTTGGGTCACGAGTACCTTATGTGCTTTAATCTTTTATTGTTATAAGATAAAATTCGACAAAAGTCAGCTCACGGTTTCCGCGGTGCGTTGTCCGGCGTATTAGAAGCAAGTAGCAAAAGCCAAAGGACCATCTTGCGGTGGTTGTCCGGCGTATTAGAAGCAAGTAGCAAAAGCCAAAGGATTTGCGGTGGTTGTCCGGCGTATTAGAAGCAAGTAGCAAAAGCCAAAGAACCATCTTGCGGTGGTTGTCCGGCGTATTAGAAGCAAGTAGCAAAAGTCAAAAGACCATCTTTCACACAACGGCTGATATTAGACACATGCCTTTATCACTGCAAGTTGCTCACCATTGTCTGGGGCTCTCCGGTAATGTAATTGGAGGCCCACGTCGAAACTTTCCTAATGGATTGCTTTCTTAGGGCTGGTTTGGGGTCCGATTGATGATGCATTGTTTGATGTTTCTTCGATCTTCCTCTCGGTAATACAAGAACTTCTTGGATTTTTATTCTAATGACAAAATTATTCACTAGGGATTGCATGGCGATCGTGTTTATACGTTAAGTTGCAAGCCGGTGATCACTTTTTTTATACGAGTCTTCCGCTGCATTTTGCTTTTTCATGAATTTTTTGTGGGAAACGCTTGAATTATTCTTTAGGGCTCAAGCATGTATTCAAAGGATTCGAATATTTCTCAAGATCAATTTTTGATGTGTGAGTGAAGTATATCTTAGAATGACTGGATCCCGAATTGATATGATGAAGCAATATCATAAAAATTCTACAGCGCTGCTCGTCAATCATAATTATTAGGTCTTATTATTACCCTACAATATTTATTAATTTTTATGATAGCCATAATAATTTTTGTTGCTCAGATGGGTTAAATTTTGTTCCTAAATCTTTGTATATAAATAATATTCCTGATGGTTTAAAAAATGCGGAGAGAATCTATACGAGAAACCATGCCCTTTGATCACTAGGCAGGAGGTGAGGATTTATTGAATAAAATTATCTGTAATACTTTGCAGCTAAGAAATATTAGACAATTGAACTTATTTCACATAATTTTAATATATCACTAAATTCATGATTTTAATACATGCAACGCATTCATGAAAATAGCAACCAATTTGCGTATTGACTGACGAAAAATAGAATTGTGCTGCAGCCGTCACAGGCGCTAACGACGTAACTTGCCTCGAAGCGACCGGTGCTGTGAGACCAACTCCCTCCAGGAGTTATTTTTTATAAGGACATTTTCTCCTGCCTGTCTTGAACGCAAAATAATGGCCAAGATTTCAAGCTGCATTTCCTACTATTGACGTATATTGTTAGAGATGAAGGCCTCTATACTCTAATGTAGAGGACCGTGATATGAATGAATATAAATGTTTGAAGTTTGTGAATGCTCTTACTTAACGTATTAACTTCCATTTCTATTGCAGAAAGACAATTAACTATTTTATGTATTATGTTTTCAATTTTAGGCCATGATAAAGCTTTTAAATCCAGCGATGAATGAAAATAAATTTAAAAATTTACTGCACATACACAGGTAGCAATATCAGTTTAGTTGTAAGAACATTTTTAATTTTATTGAAGCAAATACTGCTTGATATGACAATTAATTAACACATTATATTTTCACAAATTGCTATGTTAGCAATGGCTGATATCAAAACTTATTTAAAATGTTAATGGTTATTTGATTAGCTATTGCCGTTACCATCTGTGTTAAATTGTGGAAACCGAAACATTTTAGTAATTAAAATGAAACAGACTCGTAATTGGAGAAGCTCCACCTAAAACCATTCAGAGGAGGACGTCAAATACCAGACGAGTCTACTTACCTTGAGCATTATTGGTGGTATGAAATACTTAGCAATGCGTAGGCGCTTTCTTGTACAACATTTTTGCCATTTTAGACTTGACTAAAAGCTTCGTAAGTAAATAATTCGTCGAGTTCTCGATTTGTAATCACCGCAAGCATGAAAATGTTTAAATTTTCTGATCTAATTTTAGGAGTCGGCTCTCGATGGAAACGTTTACAAACTTTCTGATCTCATTTTAGGATTCGCTAGATGAAGGATAAATAAACGCTCTTGTCGAATGTTATCTCATATTTATTTTGGTGTTAGCGGTCCCGTTTGGACCAAATTGAGATGTCAGGTTCCGGCTTGAAATAAGTGTCGGGAAGCAAGTTGTGCACATGTCGCTCCAGAGATTTACGGCTTCGTTTACAATATCTGTTCAAATCTGTGCCCGAATGTCTTTAAATAAAGCCATGTAGCAGTGACTCGGACACAGCCATATTGCATGTACTAATGCTTTATAAATATAGAAGAGTTTTATGGATTTGCAAATTTCAAAGTGTTTTAGTTTTACTATGAAATTCACAGGAGCGAGCTCAGTAAAGAAATATTCATGCTTGATAATGCGCACGCAGTTTAAACATTGATACTATCCTTGTTTACTCAATGTTTTACTGCTTATTTGCTTAATATTTGAATGATCTTCACTAATTTAATTCCCTTGAAATCACTAATAATTAGTAGCATTATAGCTCGTTCCGTTTCCTAAATATTTGAATGATCTTCTGTGATTTAATTCCCTATAAATCACTGATAACTATAAGCATTATAGCTCGTTCCGTTTCCTAAATATTTGAATGATCTTCTGTAATTTAATTCCCTATAAATCACTGATAACTATAAGCATTATAGCTCGTTCCGTTTCCTAAATATTTGAATGATCTTCACTAATTTAATTCCCTATAAATCACTGATAATTATAACATTGTAGCTCGTTCCGACGACGGGCAAGAAAAGGACCTGACAACAGAGCTGAGGACTGCGTCGCTAAGCGCAGCAAAACACCACGAGTAATGGACCAGGGTTCCTGCATTTAAATTGCGTGGCGTAGGATTTTCCCTGCGGCCGATTCCCTAAGGCTTATAGTGTGACCAAAACACGGAGTCATTTGCTGCGTCCAGGCTGGCGACGACAGGGAGGTGGGCTGCGGCTTGTAGGAATATACTCCTTGAAATAACGTTGAAAAAATATAACTCAGTACTCACTGCAGTGAGTGACAGAGAGCGCATTTTCTCGTCGACGAAAACGTGAAGTCACGGACGGACAGACAGACGGACATGACGAGCACAATAGGGCATTTTTTCAATATATGAGAAAATGCGCTAAAAATTGTCTGAGTGGAGTTCTAGTGGCCGGCAGCCCAGTGAAAATTAAGAATTACACAGTTTTTTCCGGTTTGGTATAGGTTTCTTGTGTTAAATTAAAAAAAAACGCATTGTGTTTTTTTTTCACGCGCCACTGAGATATCGGTATGACTTTTTCAAACAGTGTACTTGCACTGGCAAATATTGAAAGCTTTGGTGCAGTTTTGACTCGAATATTGTGTAGAATATTGATGTAAAGTTGTTTCTAATTCATAGAATGGTGACGATTTTTCGTCGAGTCATATGATTTAGTTTTTTGAAGGTAAAAATCTCTTATAACATCAAGAATTAGGTTATTTCTCAAATTGTCGTTTTATAATGGAGCTATATTGATCAAGCGCTTCAAGTTCATTTTTGTTGCGCTAGAGTAAGTCAATGACGGAGTTTTCTGAACAACGATCACGACGGTATTTCGCTAATTAAGCTATGGAAACGACTTCGTGCAAAGTAAACGAAATACTGGGAGCTTTTACCGTAGACTAGGAACTCGGTCGCAGCCAAAAGTTTACGAGCGTTCTCTTTGCAGTATTTAAGAATTTATAATGAACAATCTCATGTTTGGCTTGAAAGTTCAAATATTCCGTTGAAAAAATTTAATATATTAATCTGTCAATTCGATGTTAGCGCTCAAATGGTGTCGGCTATTTTTATTGGAGGATATCTTGACCCGTGCTTAATTTTTCTCTTTTTAAATAAATGTTATTACTTTTATCCTGTTTTCTGCGTCGTGTAATAATATTTGATAACGGAATAACAGGAGAAATGTTGAGCGCATTTAGTTTCATGAGAACATCGACCCCCTGTAGGGCTTCTGCCTCAATTTGATCACAGAATTGCCACCCGCGAACCCAAAATTGTCCCCCAGAACAAACGGGTCATCAGCGAACATGTCCGTAAATAAAAGACCTTACGAACAATGTCGGAATTTAAGGTAATTTCACCTCTCGAAGCTGGAGTATCAGAGAAGTTTTCTCAGCAGCTCATAGATAGTTTACTGTCGCGTTAATGATTTTTATTGAATTTGTTAATTATGCAAAATAACGAACATTCCTGGCACATCTTGAGGCTGCGTATTACTTATAATTCACGTGATTAAGAAATTGCGCAACATTTTCACAATTATTGTAGATGAAGCTTTTAAACTGTCTGCTCACTATGTTCAATGAAATTTTCAGAGTGTATGTATCACAGCTATCACCTCATTCTATTTGTTCCTCAGCAGAGCTGATATCGTGTACTTACAATGAACTGGCAGATTCGGAGCCATAGCTTAAGGGTACGCACACAGTGAAAGCAGGTTTGCCCGCGCGTTCAACCTGCTCCAACCTGCCACAAGAATGAACATAGGATAATAATGTAAGTGTTCACAGTGTAAACCTGTACGAATAGGCTTCTGTATTCTATGGTTTCAAGCGCTAGCCTGAGCAGGTAACCAGCACGCTGGCAACCTGCTTTCACTGTGCGCGTACCCTAACTGTTACTTTGACGCTATAGCTGGTGAACTTATTCCGGGTCGTCGTTGCAGACCAAATCTGGCTTATCCTCCTACATCAATATAATTGGTTACATGGATTATAATGCTGCTCTTTGTTACTCTTAGTTGAGTAAAACTATTACTATTGAGTAACATTTGCTACTCTTAGTTTTGTAACACTATTAAATATCTGTGTTTGAAATACTCTTTTGTAATAAGCAAGCTCTATTTTGGCAGTAGTATGAGATAGTTCTCGGATTATGCTTGGTGATCCTTGCACTCAAATCAATAATGTATTGACATTTATATTGCTTTATGGCACCTAGATGTCATTTACGGAAATTTTTGCGCATTACCTGAAATAAGCACACATCTGTATTCCATAATATAGTTTTAGCTTTTAATATATACGAATAATTTTACTTTCATTGCCTAGAAACATCAGAATAGTTTGAGAAATAACTCCTGGATATTTCTTAGATAATTCGAAGAGAACTGCGCAGTATATCCTGTTATGCTATTCCTGTCAGCGCATTCCAGACTAACTTTATCCACTACCTCACGGCACTGCTCAAGAAATCTTGAAACAAACATTTCTCAATCAGCGGCCGTGGAAGCGTTTGCCGTAGAGTCCCTGCTGTGCTCCAAGGAATTGAGTTTGCACGCCGCCGTCAGTTGGGAGCGATGTGTCCGATGATTGCATTTCCTGCTCCCGCCAATCTTTTTTTTTTTTTGACCCCCAGTCTTCTCCTAGTCCGAGACGCTGCTGGTAACTGGGAGCTGGGGCCGAGCGTCGAGATTATCTTTCTGAGACAAGCAATCAATAAAAATCGATCGGTTTGCCGTGGCTGGGATTTCTCAAAGCAGGATGTAGCTATTTCTAGGTATTAGATGTAGCAAGTTGCTCTTTATGCTTATGAATGCATGATATAGCTATTTTTGTACTAAATGCAAGATGTGGTAGTTTCTTTTTTTTACCCCAGTCATATGCTAATTATAATTTTGAATGCAGTATGTAGCTATTTCTAGGTACTGAATGTTGCATGTTGCTCTTTATAACTCCTGAATGCAGGTAATGTATATCTTTTGAGTAATGGATTGATGTGTAATTTGAATCCTTTGAATGCTGGATTGATGTGACAATTTATTTCTTCAGGATGCTGGATTGATGGGCCCCTTTTACTTATTTTCTTTGTGCTGTTTGTCCTCATGAGACGAGTGCTAATTTGTAGCATCCCAATAAACGAAATAATCTATTACAGTGAATCGCTTAAACAACCGGTAAGAAAAATTTGCGAAATCGCTTATATCTTCGGAAATTATCTATCACAGCGAGTGATGAAGGTAACACGGAGGACTAATTTAATATCTTTTATATTTATTGCTCACCAATCGACTGGCTTCAATTGACATCGTGCTGTTATTGCAGCGCTGTCTCAATGATTGGAATTCTCACTGCTTCCGCTGTCACCTGACCCCTGTCTTTTAAAGTTTCCATCAGAGGGGAGAGCGATAGGCGAATTTGTCTCCATGAATTAAAGCCAAATTGCCAAGAAATCTTCGAGTTCGTGTTTTAAGTAGCTTTGAAATTAGCCTGGAATTTTTAAGCACCCATATTCACTCCCAAGCGTCGAATCCATCGAACTCATTAGCCGACGACAATAGACGTTTCGTTCAGTGAGCGGCTTAATTAAAGTTTCATCGGCTCTGGAAGTATTTCTCTGAATGTTTGGGACCTATTTTACCTCTGCTTCAAATGAAGAACAGCTTTCCCCTTCCCCTACCATTTCGGTCCGATTAGAGTTCGATTTGACTGACACGCGTCACTGAAGTCGTTAATTGCCAACAGATATAACGCTGCCACTGATAAGCTGACGAAGCTTGTCATGCATGCACTGCTATATACTTTTGTTTCTCGTGATTAAATTGCTGCTGCGGAAAGGACCGAAAATGTTCGGTTATCACAGCACTGTCGTATGCTGAGAAAAGAATTGACAAGTCTCAGTTATCACAGCACTGTCGCATGCTGAGAAAAGAATTGACAAGTCTCAGTTATCACAGCACTGTCGCATGCTGAGAAAAGAATTGACAAGTCTCAGTTATCACAGCACTGTCGCATGCTGAGAAAATAATTGACAAGTCTCACTTATCACAGCACTGTCGTGTGCTGAGAAAAGAATTGACAAGTCTCAGTTATCACAGTACTGTTGTATGCTGAGAAAAGAATTGACAAGTCTCAGTTATCACAGCACTGTCGTATGCTATTACCCATCTCTTGTCCAACCATTATAGCTGTATTAGGAAACTATATGTTTCAAATCCGCTTCTTTAATATAATTTGTCTGTGTGATAACGTGTGACCAAGATTTTTAAACAATTTAATAGAGCCTTCATAGTGTTATTCGTTTAGATGGCACTTCCGTAAACGTTACACAAATATCAAATATTTTTATACATATTTACATACATCTGAGGAATTATATTGCAAGTCATATCAATTTCGATATTGGCTAAATCATCATATGGTTGTAAGGCTATGGAACTATAAGGTTATAAGGTACTATGGAGCTAATTTACTACTCGAACTACTGCTACTACAGTCTTCGACAAGGGGAAGGAAGACTATAAGGCCTATCCATGCCTATTTATTTAATGCCGAAGATACTATACTATAAGTCCTTTACGATTACAGAGCATATTCAAGTTGATATTCCTATGTTGTTTTTGTTCTGATATTATGATGTAAACAGCTTGACCCTTTTAGCGACTATATATATGTACTGTTTCCACTTCGTTGTATCTTGACATTAAAATGATAAATTTCATCGAAACTGCATGTGCTTCACAGTCAAATGGTTCAACTGCAAATGATTCTATTCTGTTGTTTGGAAACTGCAGTTTGGTCGACGAGACTCGCTCTCTTTAGGCGGTACAAGTGTTAAGCGTTGTCCCTGGAGCCGAGCAGAGGTCGGTTCAGTGACTAAGATGGATGAGGATGTCGTGTGAGACATCGCTGTTGTGGCTCTAACTTTCTTACTCCGAATAATGCACTTCTTACTCCGAATAATGCGAGGTGCATCACAATTGCAGCCTCGAAATAAGCTACGATTTGTTAATGCATCAGTATCTTGTGAAATTCGTCTTAGTGTGGTTTTAGTTCATTGTAATTTGCTGCATCCACTTCACAATAATTTCGGTTTTTGACGACGTTTGATCGTTTGGAAACATGTACATTTCATTTGGCTCGAGGATTGAGAAAATTCAGCCAGTCATTCAAACTTTGATTTCAAGTTGAAAACGAGTTCCGTTTCTCTCATTATACTCTTACGGCTGTTATTCACGCAGAGTTCTACCGATTATCCACGTTAGTTTCCCTGTTGATCAGATGATTGTTTAGACATCTTCGTGTCTTGGATGTGAGTAACCACATTATTTTATAACAGACTGCTAATTCAATTATAAATTTACATGTTTCCGAAGATTATTAGATTAGCTAGGTGAAAGGCATTAGTTTATATTCTTTCGTACATACGAGACAACTTTTTTTGTGACTGAATTTATAAGCTCGTCGCTCTTTAGTGAGATTCAGGATAAAGCGGCTTGCAATAAACTTCGCTCAATTTATGAGCCCGAGTGGAATTTCTAGCGACACTGCAGCGTCTGGCGTCTCTACAGATCTTGTGGTATCCACGATTGCTTGCCTCGATCGTTGGAGGCTTTGCGTATAAGCTGGACAGGATTAGTCAGTTGCATGCGTAGAGCATCCCTCGGCTGGATATCCAACACTGGAACCTTACATGCTAAGAAAAATGTATGGGTCACATTGTCCAAATAGTGGCATTTTTATGCTCGTAGCAATGATTTGCCATTTTGACGGGCTAAACTGAGTCAAGATGATTTATACATGAACAAAACGTGCATCGTTGTTTGGCATGTCGCGCTTATTTCTCTAATTGAATTGGCTGAAGCTGCCGGACAGGCGTGTGACCTGAACTTGTAATTTGTAAATTGGGAAACATGGAAATGTTGAAACGCCATGTACTGGGATAGTGAAACACTGCAATTTACATGATCAATTGAAAATATATATTGTTTCTTAGACGTCTAAGAAGAATGTTGGGTGTGAGATGCTGAAAGATTTTTTTGTGTCTTGCATAATGAAAAGCTCTATAATCTCTACGAAAAATTACAATTTTCAGCATGATGAAAGGATTTAAAGTTTCCAAGATGATAGAAGTATGCTATGTTTATAATTTAAATGAATAATGATTTGAAATAAATTAGGCGTCTAATCTACACCAATTCTCTCAGTTACAATTAATACTTGTGGCATAGCGTGCACTTGTATCAGTCAAACATGTATAATGGAACTTCTGTCGTGATTTATTTAGCTGATACTGCATAATTATTGTTGAATTTACTATTTTTAACACTCGTTTAAATAAAAGCAGAATAAACTCTATAAAATACTCTTCAATGCAATCAAAAAGCGTTGATGCAGGTTTGATTGAATTTATGATTGAACACCAGAGGTCTTCAATCAATCATATAATGACCTCTGCATGGTATTCAATCAAACCTGCATAAATGAAGAAGTTTTACACTAATATCAATTAATTATCTAATATCACTAATTACACTAATATCAATGAGCATTTTATGCAAATTGTTATTACCATTGCCCAGTTACGTTTCTCTGTAAATAATTTTCAGAATCGAGGATATTTTTGTTATTTTAGTATTCCGGTAGCTCGAAGTTAGTAAAACAGGCACTATTGAGATATTTTAGCGTGGAATATTTGAAATCATTATTTTCTCATTCTAAGTGGCAGTATCGCGCATGGTGATTTTTTTACGGGGTATTTGAAAATTTTATTCAGTTAGCCAGCAGGCTTATGTAATTTGTTTTGGCTATCATGCGATACTGGTATGAACTGAAATTCATTATGCTCGCCTTCACTCTTTTATACGTGTAGGTTTAGCTGTTATTCCCGTTTCAGCCGGAGCTATTTTCAAGCTTTTTTACTTAACGTGAAAAGCAAGGGCTTTCCTCTGATCCTCACGAATGGAGGCAATTAATATCCGCGGCTTTCGTTTTGCCTCTCGGGATTAAGGAACGAAATGATTGATTGACCTCATCCAGGCCCACGACGATAAATCATCACAGTTTTCCCACAGAGTATCAGGAACACCTCGGCCTGTCCTCCCGCACGCAGCCTCGGTTCGTGGCTGGAGAAACCTGCACAACTAACTGACACTCGGACTGATTTATTGAAGTGCTTAAATTTCCCCGGTCGGCAGATTTATCCATCGACTCCTACACTTTCAGAAAGAACTTGTTGTAGTGTTGATGAATTGGGCTACAGGGAAGCGGGCAGTTGAAGTGATTCATTGGATTGATGAAACTTCATCAGTCGGATGTCTATATTATTAACATATGATGTACGGGCCTCAAGTTTACAGCATAAATTCAAGCAGTGGTGATAATGCGGTAGGCTGTATTTTCCACGCACTGCGACCATAAGTTTCCTTTTACGTGGAATTGTGAAATGTACCCTGAAATTTTGTCGGTTAACTCTTGCACTTGCTGCCCTGGCATGCATTCCATCGATGCTAATCGCTGAATTGTGTTCAGTAAACGCAAGATTCAGTCCATGCGCATGGCAAGATGAGTCGTATTCTTCCCGTCGGTTAATGTAGAAAAGAGCCACGAGACTTGGTACTGCCGCTTATATTGGTGAGTTTTCCCTTATTTTCAACAAATCATTAATGAGAAGACAATTATATTGTTATTATAAGAACTAAGAAAATATACATGACAAGTCAGATCTTTATATTGTATGACTGTCGAGTATTTAGCATGGATGGAATCATAGAAGAGTCCAGCTTCTACCTCCAAAGTGCGATCTAAGTGTGGTCTTTTGAAAAAAATACCTTTGTCTCTCAGGCAAATTGACCTTGCATGTACGTGAAATCGAACATTATGTACTTTTTTAAGACTGATTGAAAAATTTTTTAAAATTAATGGAATTTTAAGGTTGCTGCTAGCTTTAATAACCGACCATGTGAGTGGCTGAGGCTGCCTCGTTCATTTTGTTTGCTTATAATTTTGCTTCAACATTTGGGATGGAAAATTCAAGTATTTGACTGGAAAAGATACACAAGTTATATACCTCAATATTCATTAAGTTCGGACTTTATTTATTTAAGGTAATTTCAGGAACATTTGTTCTACTCTTTCTTGCCTTACACAAAGGTAAATAGCCAAGGAAATAAATCATTTGTCTTTTTCGAGATGGGAGTTGAAATCTGTTTATTATTTTAACTTCAAAATTTTTGAATGATGCATTGCTTTTTATCTACAAAATGATCGAAATGATAGATTGTCATTTACAAAGTGGTATTCATATTTTCGAAAAAGATATGCAATAAGCATTATAGACCTCACTCCTCTATTTCCACCACCCACACCCTTCTTTGTGGTGAAACACCGTACACGTGGCGTCGTTATTAAGGAAACTGAATGATAGTGAAAGATTAAGTGTCCCATTAAAATGTCGTTAGGCTTCTCTTCATTCTTCGTGTCACCTATTGGGCAACATAAGCAACAGCAGCGGCCCTGCTGGTGTTGAAGGCTCCAATTCTCCTTAATAAATAAGCGAGTTCTCTTTAAAAATTTGTAGAAAACTCGCTGAATCAAATATATAAAAATTATTTCTTTAACCGACTTCATGATGGACCGGGAAATCGTTTGCATCTGATGTGAAGTACTTTAGGTACGATGCTTTCTTATCACACTTGAAGAATAAGAAAATAAGTTTCCAACGAGTTTTTCAAAAATACTTGTCTTTGTTCGTAATCGCAGAATTTTCTTCCATTTTAAATTGAATAAAAATGAAGAATTCGTTACTTTGCAGATGACCGTAACAACGCTGGTGCCTCTCTGAATTCCCACCTTAAGTATGAGGTGAAAGTATCTTGAATTATTACAATTGTATCTTTATTTTCGAAAAAAATGTTTTATAGACATAATATAATTTTCCAATGCTAGGTATAGCCTCAGTTGTTCCATGTGTTGCGTTCATGGTCTAAACTTATCATTATTTTTATAAGTGGTTCGATTTACCTAATTGCGTGTTCAGCTTCAGTCCGGCCACCAACAAAGAATGAATATTACCACGTATGTAATCCTACTTTTGTTCAGCATTTGTTCAGATAAATTGAAGTCACTCTATACAAATAATTATTGAGTTTCAATACGTACATTTTGCCAGTAAACTTTCGTTGTCATTATTCGATAAAATACATTCTATTCACCATTCACCAATACATTTTTTCGGTTTATTTCCTCGCTATATTTTATTTAAAGTTCTTTTGCCCTATATCTCTGTCCTTCTTCCTATCGATAAATCAAAGGGGTCATCGGGTACATGTTTTGACGCACGTATGTATAACCTGTTTCAGGGAGCAGACAACATCTCGCCCTGCTCGTGTTTTCGGCCCAGATTTCAACATGATGGTGAGGCGGCCTGAGCTCATATTTCGTGCTGCTGCTACCAAAGCGACGACAGCTCGGCAGTCTGAGCATCTTGGTCTTTGTGTTGCCTTTTATGTTGCACAAACATGTGCCCAGGGAAAGATTTGCCGCGATGGATTTCCTGAAAAGCGGGCGCGCGATGAAATGGCACCGCAATAATTATAGAATTTTGTTGTAGTATTTCCTATTTGCTTCATTATATCTATGATTTATGAATGAATAATGCGGAAAAATTAAACCTATCTCATACAAAATTCGGTTTGGAATTTACAATCTTGATTTTCCGCTCGTGAAACTGTTGGCATATAAATCTACTGACTTTTTATTTAATGCCGGATGGCAAATTTTGCTCCAGAGATTTTGCGCCACAAATGAACACTGAAGTTCGTCGATGTATCTCGCTATGCCAGTTGAATTCAATTTTATTTAGCAAGTAACGTCATTGACTTACTTTACTGCTGCCGTATTTGCTTGCTAGATATGATAAATAAACAAAGTAACTTGCGTTAATATTTTTAGAAATTTGGGGTCGTTGGTAAAAGCCCCTTCTGGAACTTTTATGTAAAATTTAAATAACCTTCTCAATGAAGCGGAAGTCATTTTGAATGTTTCCTTCGTTCACTCTGCCTTCGCTTGGCTCTGATAAAGAGCGCTGCTTTAGGATTTAGGAGTCGCGACTGGGTCACGGCATGCATATTCCATGCAGCCTCGCGTCCTAGAAATGAAAGACTAGCTCAATTTTCAGAGTTTTGAACTCATACACGTTTTATCAGTCTTTGTTTTGAAGGTAGCAATGAATTAAATGGTATTTGTATTTAATTCCATTTAGTTTAGTCTTTTATGTCATACAATTACCCCTGTGTTAATAACAGAATAATAAATACACAGATGTGATGTAAGGTATCCTCTTTTGTCTCATGAAACATACCTCTACAAGGATGCAAACCCCTAAATAAACCCATGAGTGAGAGGAATGACGAAAATTTCCGGGTTCATATCTTAACATTGACAGAATAATAAATACATGCTTTGTGAAAACATCTCATGAAACATACCTCGACAATTAAGGATTCAAACCCCTAAATAAACCCATGAGTGAGAGAGATGACGGCAATTTCCTGGTTCATTTCTTAATACTTCCCACTATTTTTAGCTTTCTTTTACTCCTGCGCTGGAAGCGGTTTATTATGGAGGGCTTCAGTAAATGGAT
Source organism: Hyalella azteca (assembly GCF_000764305.2). Lineage (NCBI taxonomy): Eukaryota > Metazoa > Arthropoda > Malacostraca > Amphipoda > Hyalellidae > Hyalella > Hyalella azteca. Next base: position 146,377 of record NW_025943934.1, on the reverse strand, counting down.
TCAATCCTAGCGAAATAGCCGATTACTCTTCAACGCGCCGCGTGCTCACCAAAAGCCGGATAAATGCGATCAACTTCTTTCATCCGATTCCCCGGAACGATCAACTTCAGTTACCAAGAGCGCCTTCTTGCAGGAGCTTCCAGCCGAGTAAACGATCGAGCTTTCAGTTTCTCCATTGAAAGTGTACCGGTCCAAGCTGCCTTCAAAACTCCATCTGGTTATTGGACGATTTCGGTCAAAATGACGCGCTCGTGTGGATCTAAAAATCTAACCAGTTTTGATAAGCAACGTTTTCGCAACTTGAGCTCCGCTTTTGTTCAGTAAAATCAATTTTACTTGGCGACTATATACGGTATGAAGTAATAAAAATTGAATAGTGCGTAACTTTACTTATAATAATAATTCGGAACGCGTTACTCGAGATTGGTCCCTGTGCTGTGTCGGCGCGTGGTTAAGAAGCACTACTTGTAACATCGGGTGTTCTTCGCACGTTGGCCATAGGACAACTACAAATTAAACGAACACTATCGAGCATATGCTGACAAAAATGTAACCTTCATTCGTGATTCATGCTTTTAATTTCACATTTCCCTTGCCAAAGTCAACGCTTGCGAATCTAATTTTGGGTATCATAATTGGAAGTTCAAATTTCGGAACAGAATCATTTTCACGCAACCCGTCAACAGTCTGCGCGCATTTATGAACATTAGTAGCTGGGTTTGAAATTTGTATCGTTAGCACACAAAGTGATATCAAACGTTGATGTCTTGTCTAATTTAATTAAATTTACATAAATTATTATTAGTTGGATTAGTGTCTTGAAAAGAGGCTTGACCGCATTCGCGACCGTTACTTCCGTTCCCAATTTATTACGGAAGTAAATCCTGCAAAGTCGCATCCGCGAGGTATTTTGAGTAAATTTTATAGTGAGCGCAGACTGTGTCCTCTGAATGCCACCAAGCCGCATCAGATAAAACTTCCTGATATACGGATGTGGTACAGATTTGATATTCTGTTGAAGATATTCGATTGATTTGATATTCTATTGAAGGTACCAACTTGGCTATCCTCTTCGTGAAATTGACGGAGTAAACGTGCCACAACATTTCTTTCCGAATAATCTTGCTCTGAAGGTTTTCGGTGGCTTATAGGAAATATATATTTCATTTTTTACTTGGTCACGATAGTGTTTCATTACAGTGAGTTAAAATCCGGGCTCAGATGCCAAAATCCTGAACGATTCATTGCAAAGCTTTTCAAAAGCCGATCGCGAACGTTGTGTTATTTGCCTGCAGCGTTACATTACATTTTTCAAAGATTTATTTTAACTGGCAGAGATCAATAAATCGTTTTTGTTGGCAGATATTTTTTTTTCTAAGTTTCGTCATTTACCGTGAATGATTGGGCATATGCTAGCCTACAGAAGATTTTTATTCTGTGCATAATGCCAAACAAAAATTAAAGAAGTTCATGACTTTTTTTTTTGTGGAAGGGACTACCCGAACTCTCATCTTGCCCGTAAACGTGAACTCATTTCACATCATTCTTTATTCAGCATAATTTTGCTAAGAGAAAACTTACCGCCAAACCATCAGACGCAACTGACTAATAATTGAGTCGATTTAATTGTTTCCATACAATTGTTTCTAGGAATCTCCCCAATTAACAAGTTTATTGCGGGCTTTTTGCGCATTCAATTTATATTGAATGCACAAAAGATTATTGAATGCACAATTTAAATTGAATAAGTTAACAATAAAAAATTATTAATATCGCAATTAAATCACGCAGTGAATGGTGAATTTCAGTCTTCACTTGATGATCCAACTCGTACAATTGATGTTTAGGCTTAAGGTTATTCGGTTACTGTCGCTCGCGATGGTTATACTTGTATCAAATAATATTTTGGTTCGTTTAATTAAAATTAAATTATAATATAATGCAATAATTCATTTCCTAATATTTTATGATTTAATAATTTTCACCTAAGTTTAAAAAAGAAACCTTGAGTTAAACTCACCTGAAAGTGAACCACTTATGCACACATCCGTAATTCCAGTTTACGCGATATACTGTTAAAGCTATGAATTTAATATGTTAGTGTTCACTAAAATGTTTAATTCAGTTTGAATTCACTCTGCAGAGAAGTCAGGGGTTTTGGAAATTTATTTAGAACAAATACGCTAATCAGGCCATATTGGCGATATTCTTAACCACCCGGCCGCCATACCGTTCTCTATGTACTTACACCAGGGGCCATAATTTCAAAAATCGCTAAGTGAACGTAAGTACTTATGCTCTATTTTCTAGTCCATGATTGGTGGATTTTGCTTAAAAGGCCGTCAATGATTGGCTGATGAACTTACGATCTCTTAACTTTTTTTTTAAAGTATAGGCCCTGGCAGGCCTCATATGATTTCGAACTTTCTTACGATTTCGAACTATGTAGATGCGGGTTCCGAACGTCAAACTTGCTGTTCCAATCTCAGCAATTTCAAGCCCTCAGCCAACCCAAGTTTTTTCCACTATTTTTCGCAGAGTCTTGCGGTGAGGTTCGACCGAAGAAATTTGAAAGGGAAGAGCGTTATAGACAGAAATTTCATTCGAAAACTATTTCCTATTTGGATAGAGCGATCGAATATTGAATTTAATTCAGAATACCTCGTATATAATGAATGTATTAGGCAACTTCCGCGTTCCCCAGTCTGGTATCTAAATTTCGCGGAAGAATTTTTATTGGTCGACTCGAGTGTGGAGAGAGCGTTGCCAAAAATTCCTTGTTTAAATAGAAGCTTTACGTTGCCGCACTCGCAGCGCGTGGGTAAATAAGTGAAGGAATCTATCCTCTTTTTGATCCCGGTTTGATTAGCTGGTATAGTTTTGAGTCGACTTCTCCATATGTTATTGGCACAAGTTAATTGAACGCATCCAGAACTTTTCAATACTTATGGCCAGGTTATTAATAAGAAATGGTGAGTGCTGTCGGATTGTGGTTACGGAACAATGTGTAACTTCAAGATTGGTTATGAATAGGTCATATTGAAATCTGCATAAATTAATTTACAAAAAGGCTAAATATACACTCGTTTTCATGTGACTGCTTCCGGTCTTTGGATGGATGAGGATACGAAAAAGAAATGAATGATTTGATTGATCTGAATTATTCGTTAGAGAGGCTATGACGATTTGAAGTCGTTATAATCATCAGTTTCTCATCCTCATATTTTTTTGACTGTTCAGGTATAGAAGTAAGGTTTTTTTCATTGGTGACTGCGCAATATATACCAATGAATTATTTATTATACAATTCATAATATATATTTCCTCACGCACAATATATTTCCTCACGTAAGTTGAGTGCGTAAGTTGAGCTTTGTTTATCATCTTTACAACGGAACCTTGTTCGTATTTAATCCAAAAGTTTTTTCGCGGATGAGCTTACCGCGTTTCTAATTAATCAAATACAGCAGAATATGTTCACGTGAGGGATCGCTCGTGCATTACTGACTTCTTTTACTGTAGATGATTACGGTTATTCATCTTATTATCACTGCTGGATATCATTAGCTGGATCATATATAATTGTACTTCATGTCCAACAATTGCTTGTGTTGAATTATTAAATGATGTTTATAAATAACCAGATAGAAGGGACCACAAATTTCATTGATTAAGATCATTCCAGAGTAAAAATTCACAAATTTCAAACAAGAGGGCATGCAAGTGAACATTGTCCACGATGAGGTGCATCCTTATCCTGCGTTTGCTGGAATTTATGCAAATGAAGTGGAAAAAGAAAGAAATATTTGATGATAAAACAGGAATATAAAAATAGCATACTCGTGATGATCATAGTATGAAATTTATGTTCAAATAAATGAAACCATGAATTTTGAGTTTTGACCAACCTGTTATCAAGAAGTTTCTTCAGTATACTTACTTGCAATATCCAAAGCTTCCTCGATCGTTCGTCTGTCTTTAGAGTTTGTTTGCGTGCGGATCTCAGCCAGTGAGGTCTGCATCTCTCAAACTTATGAAGAACATTGCCAACACAAGTGGTCAACATGGTTATCCTATCCTTTCATATCAAATTGAATGCGGGAACTTCAAGAAACATGTCCGGAATTTGTATGCTTGGTTTTGCGCAAACAATGAGAAGGTCCAATGAAATCGCTTGGTCCAATGAGAAGGATCTTGCGATTGCCGAAGCTGCGATGTATATTCGGCACTTTATTTAAAGCACGGACGCACCTGGCTTAACCTTTGAGGTTGGGGGCAAGGCTTAATCAATTAGGAAACTCTTGCTAATTTTTTCGCAAAAGTATGTGCAATACTCAGCTTGCTAAGAAGGGGCTCGCAATTTTCGCCGTCTTGCAGTTTGGGCAGCGATGCACCGTGATTTAGATGGATTGCTTTCCAGGGACCAACATTTTCAACTATTAAGACACAGAGAAGAATTGCTGATTGACCTCCGGGACCAACATTCGCAACGACCGAGACTCAGAGAAAAATTGCTGATTGACCTCCGGGACCAACATGCGCAACGACCGAGACACAGAGAAAAATTGCTGATTGACCTCCGGGACCAACATTCGCAACGACCGAGACACCGAGAAAAATTGCTGATTGACCTCCGGGACCAACATTCGCAACGATTGAGACCCCGAGAAAAATTGCTTATTGGCCTCCGGGACCAACATTCGCAACGATTGAGACACCGAGAAAAATTGCTTATTGGCCTCCGGGACCAACATTCGCAACGATTGAGACACCGAGAAGAATAGTTGATTTTCGAATGTCGCCGAGTCAGGACGATGCAGCCATAGGAGCTTCGGACTACACTGAGCACAGAATATCACCACATTGGATTGGCTGTAGCTGCACGCCATTTTTTAAGAACACGCTTGACGATCATTGTTCTACGGCATTATTTCAAGTGGAAGTCGAGTTATAAAATTTAATAATGTGATGACTTGTATATTTGTTCGCCTTGTTCTCTATGACAATATTTTTCTATAGTTTTCTAAGGAAGCCATCAAGTAACAAATGAAGAAATATTTTCTGGAATTTGTTCGATTGAGGGAAGCTAATATAGATTCATCATTACCATTTTTCTGCCGAGAGCTGCTGGATTTTTAATGACAGAATGAAATTCATTTATTCTTTAGGATCAAGTTAATTATAACCTGGCATAAAACACGAGAAATAATGTCGAAAAAGATGACGTATCTGCACATCTGTAGTAACAATGGCCAAATATACACTTTATTGGTTTACTTCAAATTCACGAGTTTCTGGGCGTTTCATTTCTAAGAAAATCCAAATAATTTCGAAACAGTCATTTTAAAAATAAAAATAAGTGAATCTTATTAAAGTTGGGAATACGATGCTCGAGAAAGTCCTTCTTTTTCTAAGAACATTCCAAATAATTTTCTAATAGTGAATAATATTATGGAGATGCAATAAGCGGCTCGTCAAACGCATTGGGCGCTGCTATGCCGAAATGAAAAAAAAGCGAAGTGCCGAATTTTTCCACCGCGGTCATGTCGATGTGAGGAGAATTGAAACTGCAATTTGGTATCGAATGATCAATTAGAGACCAGTTGAGGCCTCCTTATCAGCTCGTCCGACAGGGAAATGTTCTATTTTTATTTCGTTGTATGAATTTTTTTGTAGTCTGATGTCGAATGAAACTTTTTTTAAATTCAAGGTTAAAATGTCGCTTAATAAAGAATAAAAGTGCAGTTAAAAATTTACGAGGTGATGAAAACTGCAATTAAAACGTCCCCGGTAAACCGATTGCACGAACCGCCAAAATAATTTGTTGTTTTCCCCCTTATGTATGGTTAGTTTTTTTCCTTCAATCGGATCCGATTCCGCTAGAAATGTATTTATCATCCTGCCAATTCTGACGAATTCCGTGAATTGACTTTCCTCAACTTGTTCTATGCTGAGCCTTTTTCCAACTGTGCACGAATTCAAACCGGCGACAATTTATCTTCATTTCTCGGCCGTCGCAACGGGGAATAATGAGAAATGGATCCTCTTCCTTATGACGGATTCCAACACAAACAACACTTGATTCGTGTTCCCTTCAACCTTACTACCTATTTTCAGCGGGAGCTTTTCTTTGCAAGTTGTTTCGAACAGCTTCCTGTAATGCAAACAACAACCTCTTTAGTTAATTACATATTGGATTTTTATACTATAATCTCTTCGCGTTTTATAATTTTTTGTGCATACATTTTTGTTTTTAACAGCTCTGCAAAGTAGTAACAGTTTATACGTTGATACGTTGGAAGTTTACGCAGCGAGGATGCTGCGGAATTTTGCCATTCCTATAACGCTATTTTATCTGATCTTTTTAGTATCAGGGGACGATCTTTATAATGTGAACTGGCTATAAAATAAATTTGTTATGTGTGATATACGACAAATGCAAGTTAATTGTTAATAATTGTTATCAAATAATATTATTTGTTACAGTAATGAAAGATTTGTGTAATCGCGATTGGGGAAAATTTTTATTGATTTTTGTTTCAAATTCTGTTTATAATTTGAGTTTACCTTCACGACGCGGAAATTTTCTCTTAAAAAATGTAAAGAAAATTCAACATTGAATAAAAATGTATGCTAATGATTGTGAAAGTCAAAATATTAGTGTAAATTTTCGTCACCATGCAACTCCTTAGCGGGATGTAGAGGATTTGAAATGACTATTCAAGATGCGAGAAAAATATATACAGCTGTAAGAGAAAATCATTAGAGGAATAAAGACCGATTTTAAAAGAAATGCAAATTGCCCGAATGCCTTACAATACTTGGCTATTTTTTAATTAAATTTTACCATCAGGGAATGTGCTTAGGAAACTCAGAAGTAAATCACTGATGCAGGCGTTGGGTCTGACATGCGAGTACCTACATCAGTTTTAGCTCTACGACATTGTTTCTGCTCGGTAGGAATTTCTTATTTACATTTGGAAATAATAAATATACATACTGTCAGGCGTACTTCATGCTGTCGTTGGTTGTATGGTTTTGTATTGCATACAACGTCATTCAATGGGAGACGATTGTGAGTTTTTATGCAACCTAGATTTTAACAAAGATGTTCTGCCCATTAACCAATTCAACCCAAATCAGCTTTAGTCACTACGGAGCGTCACAGACGCCACATAAATACCCTTTGTGTATCCGGAGACGTCCAGTCAACCTCTGAACAAGTGAGCGGCAAATGTGTCGAGACCCTCGCTCGTTCCTGCAACTTTTTGGACTCATGCCAAACAAACTGCAGCCGAATCCCTGGCCGGGTCCCCTTCCAGAAACTGATTTATGGACGGTTCAAACATTCCTCGCTGGTGATGGTGACCATTTGTTTAGGTATCGGTTCGCCGTGTGAAGTTAGCGTATTCGTGGGACGTGGCCATGCTCACTCGGTTTTATTTTCAATTTTGATTAGTTTGCTTGTTATTTTATATGAATATTATTGTATCATTGCACGCTGATTTAATATAATGACGCGATACTAGATAAAGGGGCGATTGTATTACTCCTGCAGACGAGATCAATATTTTTTCATTAGTTCCGTGAAAAATGTAATATCTAAAATATCATGAGATATTTATTTGATATTTGATAATTATTCGTCAATTATTAAACTATTCACACCTGAATCGTGGAATCAACCTGGCAAAGAACTATCCGTTTAAAGCAATAAAGACCTTCAGTAAACGGGATGGGCAAGCCGCATGAATTTGAACGCAATTGGAAGTTCGAGAGATCCAATTATTGAGCGCATGAGTGTTGGTTCTGCAGCCGGCAAATTTTCAGCGTCAAATCGACTTTAGGCGGACCACTGAGCCAAGCAGCGAGAAGCCTGGGTTTTGTGAGCATGTTAACTTCGAGCCAAGGTCTGTTTTACTGTGAAAGTTGACTAAAATAAAATTTTGTCTCACCAAAAGAATAATTTTTATTTTATTTTTATCTTTTGGCTCAAAGTAAAATTTTGGCACCAAGACAGTGACAACTGCAGGCGTGTATAGACAGGCCTATATTCTCCAAGTTGAACAATGAGTAATAGTCAAAGGCGATTAAAAAAAACATAAGAATAAGTTTAGACATTATTAAAAGAGATTAGTTGTGCTTCTTGATAATGGCGTAATGTCTTCCGGTGAATGTACTAGAATGTAATGCACTTTTCTTTCCTTATTATAAAATTGGCCGCTGGACAGTACTGGCGAAATCGTTTAAGAGTGTCTATTGATCTTCCTCTCTTTTTTTCTCTTAGTTCATTCTTCGCCTCTGTGCATTAGACATTATTCAAGACATTACTAAACATGTGAGTACATAAGTATTTAATTATCATCATAAGCACGATGGCCATTCGCGACCTTTCACAACGAATTATTTATTAAAATAAATATTATATTAAAAAATTCATAACGAATATTATTTGAGGTAGCTTGTCTTGAAGGTGCTGTTCAATTTTGGGGGTTTAATGCTGCCACGTTTACTTCCCTGCATACTGGTGCTCACTTGCTGAAGTTAGCGTATTCCATTGCTAGTGTTCGGAAAGGATTGCCGACTGCTCAGAACTTGCGCACTCAGGAGGTTCGGTCTCTTTCATAAACATCCCATAACTTTTAAGGGTCGGTTTGGTGTAAGAAGTTCGAGCGTCAGTCCATTAACTTTATCAAAGTTTTGTCGCGAGTCACAAGTGTATTTAGAGTCGTAAAAGGACAAGGCCGCTCTCTAAACTTGATAAGAACACAAACAAATCAAGCTCTACTCGAGCCATGTCGCTCGTTTGCATGATATACGAGACTGAAGTTAAGCTAGACTTCGCAGCCTGTAAGAAATTTTTTCCCTGAACTGAAGTGGGAAACTTAAGGCTTCTATGACACTTAATTTCTGCTTTCTATACTGAATAACAGTTTCATTCGCATCTTGACGTACAAAATTAATTTTTGGCGCCATCATGCTATATCATATGAAATTAACGAATGATTTCTCGGCAAAAGAGATGAGGAAAATTTCCTGGCATGTTTTTATTTAATTATCACGATGGTCTACTGTCGATAAACTTCTGATAAAACTTTCAGGAACAAAAAAGTCGACCACTGGTTATGTATCCGCAGTCAAAGAACTGAACAAAGCAGAACCCTACATAATCACAATGGCAATTAAATTCTACAACAATCGTCAGTCATTCTTGATGATCCGATATTACACATACGTAGCAGTTCTATGCTAACTGAACAAAAGGGACTTCGCTTCGCTTTTTCGGGCATCGGCTCGCTTGCCCCTAGTTTGCCGTCGGTTTTAGCGCTGTCATTTGTCACTGTAACTCGTATGAGTTATTCGCTCGTGATAGCACCATCTGTTCTCGTTGATGAGAACAAAAAGTGCACGTCGTCGGGAATTTTGCGTTTAATAAATAAAGTTGGAACGAGCGAACGCTGCCCAAAGCTTCTTATATTTAGCAAATGCCTACGGCGTATTGGAAGTGTAAGCTGGCATTAAGCAATTTAGTATTCAACTAAAATATTCCAGTAGGTTTTGATCGCGCGATAGAACATAGATAGAAGATATTTCTCGTCTATCTTTGATGAACCATGTGATGAGTATTTCATCTACCTAATAATATGTTCATATGTATCTTACAATATTTTGCTTATGTACCGTATGATTTATCTCATAACAGTTTCAGTTTTTAAATCGTGTCCGTGCATGTGAATTGATATTTTTCCAACTGAGTACATATTTCCTCTGACTTACAGCCTAGAAGTAATACTCAATTGCTGTTACTCAGGATCTCAGATGCCTGACGCTTCACTATTTTAATTTACTCCCATTGTGTGCAACTCTGCAATTCTCCGGAGTTACGGCGCAATCTTAACGAGCATTTAGACGTTTTTAGCGCATTTTCTCATTTATGGAAAAAATGCATTATTGTGCTCGCCATGTCCGTCTGTCCATCCGTCTGTCCGTCCGTGACTTCACGTTTTCGTCGACGAGAAAATGCGCTCTCTGTCACTCACTGCAGTGAGTACTGTGTTATATTTTTTCTTGTAACTCGCGTCCAGTTCTGAGGCGACATGCACGTTTAGTTTGTATTGTTACTGTACGAACCCTGTACGTATTGAGAATCTCTGTTGTCTGACCGCACTTTGCGGTACAAGTATTTGTATGTAGAGCCACTTCGTGGGCTAAGTTGTTAGAAGCGTCGTTGCATACATTTTATTGTTGTGGAAATAATATGAAATAATTCTCAAATGTGAATTTATTTTATAATTTATTTTTCCAAAACGAGCAAAGTAGGTGCGCGTGTCCAATTTTATAAGATAGGGCAACCCATTTATATGAGTTTGCAGTTTAATTGTAGCACGCCGTCATATTCATTCCTGTCTGAAAATCAAGAGATGAATTTAGATATTCGTGTTAGTCTAAGGTTTATTGAAAGCCCATGTTGATTGAAGTTTTAATATGTTAAAATATTTGTATTTATACTTACCTTACGTGTGGAATTTTCACCCTGTTGTTTATTAAAAATGAAGGTTCAGCAACGTTTCTTTTTAATTGTTCATACCTGATTTGTTTTGGTTGACCTTCTATTCTAGCCAGGACACCTTCAAGTCTAGTTTGAGTAAATAATCATTAAACCTAAAATTAGGCTGCCACTGTGTACATTATGATGGTAATTTACACTGTAATTAATTTTTAAATTTGCCGCCCCCCCCCGAGGGTTTATTGATTTTTTTTCATGTTGGCAGCCGCTTATAATATATAAACCAAAAATGTTTTTGTATGACAATTAGCTGAATTTCTGGTGTACATGTACTGTGTAAAGTACTATATGTATATAGTACATATATATAGTACTATATAGTACAGTACACTCGTCTAATTAATAGTAACGCTTTAACGGGCGGAAGTTTAGGTTTTTTTCGCTCACTAATGAGGTGAAGTCTCACTTTACGATATATTTCTTGGATAATGTTTAATCATACTGTTAGCTTTCATGTGTAGCGTTGTGCGTGATATGGACTCGATTGTATAGATTGCACCCTAAACATGACGCTCTGATTGCTGGAGTTTACATTAAAGTTCGTAGGCTAGGTTTATGTTTCACATTCATGTATTCCAAGGAACACATCAAGCGTGAAAGCGTCTTTAGTCATACATGATTTGTGCTGTTGTTAATTTAAGTCGTTCATCATACGTTTTGCAATAAGGAATAGCTTATCGAAAAGAAACAGCTTTGGTCGTTGTTGTGTTATTAACAGTATCTATTTAGACGCATGGTTTGAGCTAAATTAAGTCGTTTTTCGTACGTCGTTGATAGATGCCTATAGTAGCAGATCTGTTCATCGTGTAGCGTCTTTCACAGATTTTATTGCAATGCATGGCTTCAGTTAATTTAAATCGAGGAAATTCACTAATATCGTATAAAAATTTAGCTTAAATTACAGAATAATTTTTCATTCGCTAGTTTCATCACAACGTAAGCAGCGAAGTGAACGTCAGTTTAATACCTCACATGAATTTGACCAGCGCAGCGAGCTGGGGGGCAAATTAACCTCATGTAAAATGCATGGCTTCGCTGGACGGAAAAACGTCCACATTGCTCCCGAGTGTTTGCTTTATATCCATCGTCAGCTCGCACCGCTGCTCGTCTATTGCTCTCTAATTTAGGCGAGGCTACGAGTGGTGCGTGGCCGATAAACCAACGCTTGTTTTTACCTTCAGGATTTGGTGCTGGAGGTTATAACATTGCTTCTCTTTGATAGTATTTGTTTGTAGGTGATTACGAGTCTACTAGTTCTTGGTTTTATCTGTTTACTTTCTTAGGCGTTGCAGTTAGCTGACTTTTAAATACGAGTGGTGCGTGGCCGATAAACCAACGCTTGTTTTTACCTTCAGGATTTGGTGCTGGAGGTTGTAACATTGCTTCTATCTGCTAGTATTTGTTTGTAGGTGATTAGGAGTCTACTAGTTCTTGGTCTTATCTGTTTACTTTTTTAGGCATTGCAGTTAGGCGACTTTTAAATATATTTATTTCACGTTATTTTTTATTGGTAAGGGGCGTTCACTCGTCTCACCGTGAGGCTGAAAAAATGTTTCAAGGACTTTTTGACAGAAATTCAGCACATGCTGCTCAAACTCAAACCAAACTACAGCAAATAATTTCAGAGAGAGGAAAATTCTGATTCAAAGTATGTGTAAATACATGCGGGGAAAATGCAGAACTACTCGGAACTTTAATTTCCATTTCTTTGTGTCTGTATTATCACACCGGTGTCGTCACCAGGCCTACAGGCACGCAATACTTCCTTTGCCTTACGGCGCAAAAATGTGCAAGATTTTCTTTTTGGTCTCGGCTCCGGCGTTAGTGGGCGCGTGAGACGCTACGAACGCTTCCGTGTTTATAAATGCGCCAGGAAACCTCATATCTAAGAGACTCATTCTGGAATTTTCGGGATGATGATGGAGCTGAACCTTGACAATTTCTATCAAGAAAAGACGAGTATTTAAACCTCATACCCAACATACTCATTCTGGAATTTTCGGAATGATGATTGAGCTGAACCTTGAGACAATTTCCATCAAGAAAAGACTAGTATTTAAACCTCATACCTAACATACTCATTCTTGAATTTTCGGAATGATGATTGAGTTGAACCTTGAGACAATTTTCATCAAGAAATGACGAGTATTTAAACCTCATACCTAACATACTCATTCTTGAATTTTCGGAGTGATGATTGAGTTGACCCTTGAGACAATTTCCATCAAGGTAAGACGAGGCCGTCTATTTGATTTTGAATCAACTGTAGTGTTTCAAAATCGCTTCGTAATTTACTTCAAATTGAAAATTTTCAAATTGTATTGCTTCAAAATTAATTACTCGCTTCGCTAATGAGATATCAAAGGTACAATATGTTTAATTGAGCAGAAAATTTTCTTCACAAAATATTAAATTAGAAATTTGATCAGAAGGAAATATATTTGAAAGTACGCATACTAATTTTGTGTTGATTGGCGTGACCACAATCTTTGACCTACTACATGTATTACCTGCTGTCGCGTCTAACCCCCTATATAAAAAAATGTATATTTCATAATAACAATGGGAGCTCTTTGAAACTAGAAGAATCTGGATGTTCACTAGGTTTAAATGGAGTTGGCCATTCTATATCTATAAACGCAATTAACCAGGAATTTGAAGGCAAAGAAAATGCCAAGAACATTACCATACTTTCAATGAATATTTTATGGTGAAATATGTTGAAAAATGTAGACGACAGAAATTGAAAATAATAATTTATGTCACTTAACTGATCATCAAATACTTGCACATATCTAGTCTTGCATCACTCGGTTACTTTTATCTTTTCTATCGTAACGTATTCTGAATTACTCGAAGCGTTACTAGAATATTTTCCTTCGTACCATTATATTCAATGCTTTTTGGTGAAACCTCAAGCATTTATACTGAACTCTATTTTACATATTTGTCCCATTTTATCAATTTCGCAAATGTGACATGTGAGGCTATAACCGTTACAAAGTTCATATTCCATGAACACACTCATTGGAGGACGACGGGAAATGTTCTATGCGTGACGCTGGCTGGTCAGCCTGCAACGCGTCGCTCTGAAGCTAAAGCTCATGTACCGGAGCACGGCGAGCTTCCTAAGAGGTCGATGTCTGCTGCTCCTCTTCTCTATATACATAAGCCCTCCTCTACCTCTGATGTTTCACAACAAGCACATTGCCTGCATGGTGTAATTACAAGGGACCGAATTCTACCTGCACTAGCAGGTATAAGTACAAGGGACCTAAGTACAGGGTGCGGCGTGGGAACTTACTCTTTTAAAAAAATCACAAAGTAAAAAGTATTAAAGATAGCGTTTTAATTCTTTCTTTTTTACAAAGAGCTACATTTAAAGTTTCGTTGGGTTTACTTACAAGTTTAATTCTTGAATATTACATCTTGTAGGTGACCTCCATGCTGTTCTAGAGACTGCGAACGCGCGCTCCTCTCTCGACCACTGCATGGTCGCAACTGAACTGAGTGGACGAAAAACTTCATAGCCCGCGCACCATATTGCGCATGGCGCCACCTTCCTAGGACTAATGGCCGCCACGTGGCGCGCAATTCAAATAAGTAAGTTCCCGCGCCGCACCCTGTACTTATACCTGCACCAGCAGGTATAAGTACAAGGGACCTAAGTACTTATACCTGCACCAGCAGGTATAAGTACAAGGGACCAAAGTACTTATACCTGCACTGGCAGGTATAAGTACAAGGGACCAAAGTACTTATACCTGCACTGGCAGGTATAAGTACAAGAGACCTTATCTCGTGCGTTGAGTAACTCGTCGACCTAAAACCCTAAGCCGAACAAATGTAACTGTAATTTTAGATGATGGCATGAAGTCAACAAGGTTTTTCCGGATAATTTTCACTAACCCAGCCAAATTGTATCCACTCGTGTGTACACTGTACATCTATCAACGTAACCCTCAATCAATAGCTCGAGATATTCTCATGGGTAACATGAATTATTAATGGTCTTAGCTTCGATTACGTCCTAATATATGACGGTTCCAGGAAAATCCAACTTATGAGTATGACAAGTTTCGACGTAATCATATGAACGCAAAAGCTCAAGAATTTTGGGACTCTTCGCGGTGAAGTTTGTCAGTAAACATAATCTGGTCCGATTTTCAAAGTCCCTAAGGAGACAGTAATTGCTCAAACGATAGTCCATTTAGATTTTACTCCTGTGAGTGAGTGATTTTCTCCAAATTGTGAGTGATTTCGGCTTTACACATGTTACTAAATCTGGCTTTGAACTCTAAAACATCAACATAAACCTGACGCACGGCGTCAACACAAAACTTTAACGCTTAATTGACCACGACACGGTGCTGGTAATGAATCACAATTAGCATAGCACATTTTCTGGGGCGTAATTGCAGTCTAAAATCAATGCAAAGGTTGCATTGATTGTAGAACTTTCGTACCCTGAATTTGATTTAAGACATTAGACGTGACGAGAATTAAATTTGATGGTATCGGTCCTCCTTCATTGCCTGTTACGGGTAAGCATAATTCAATTTTTCGAAAAGAGAGGAAAAAACAATTTCTAAATTAAAAACTTAAGTCCTGAGAAACTATCTGCCATAGTTCTGCAAAATTCTTATTTCTCTCGCGTTTTAAAACATTGACATCGTCTTCTGATAACACTAAGACGTATGTGAGAGGAACGTAGCTTATGTAAAACGTATGATAATTACCTACATCTAACCGTCATAACATCATAATATATCCTTGACTTGTATTAAGAGAACAATAACCCAAGACTTGATCATAAGGGCGCGTGCGAGGCTTCGCCAGCTGCTGCAGATGGCGACTAGCTCTCCTGCCCTTTTATCGGACGCTGTCCAGGGATTTCTTCAGAAAATATCAAGGAACGAACTTCTCTCAGGAGGATGCTGGATGAGGAACAAAGGAAGCTGCTGTAGTTTACCAAAGTGCTGCCACTTTTAAGACGGAAAGAAAACAAAGGTGAATATTGGACGAAAGAAAAAACTGAGAGATTCTCAGGTTGCGGATGGAACAGCTAGGTGTATACCAAGGAAAACGCAGCAGCGGAGTGAGATCGAAAGATACAATATAGCTGCCTGAATTTTGGGGAAATTAAGAATTAATGGAATAGCAAATATATATTTTTTATGGTTTTTTCGCTCTGGACGCGATTAAAAAAGAATGAGGCTTTTTATTTTAATAGTTTTCTCAATTGAGTTTTTTTAGGTTGTTAACATGCTGTCAATTCATATTAAATTTTGGAAGCATATTGAAAATAGATCTGGCCGGTAATAAAAAGACCGATAGAAATTTTTATCACACCCAAGACACCAATAAATCGTGCTCGCTAAAAGATGTATCATGAATTATATATAAGTAATAGTGAATAATTAATTATTATTATTATTGTTGTGTGAAAATGCGTCAAATTTCCAGTTCTCAGATACACTTCTCAGGTATTCTATTCGCCTGGAGCGTCCGTTTTGCATGTGTACAATTCACCTGTGGTCAATTTAGTGAGCCTGCTGATTTGTAGTTTGGCTTTGGCTCTCGGGTAAGAAGGTAATTTTAATACGTATCTTTTAGCCCTGAAAATTCATCTGCCTATGATGATTGATGACACGCCTGATATAATGTCGTGTTCTATGTTCGAATGAGATCATTTTTGTTTCAGTTACACCTTTATTACAATAATGAGTTTATGTTACCATTTATACCATCGTATATTGTTTGTATAGAAGAAACCGATTTCAATGCGAAAGCAGAACTAATATTCACGCATTCAAATCCTTCGCTAACGAATATTAATAATACAATACTATGCATCGATTTTCTACGCACGTACATTTTCTTCAGCAAGTTGCGTGGACTCTACATTTCACGAGATAACCTCTAATAAAGGAATAATGTTTGAGAATATTTCGATTGAATATTTTGAATTTACTATTTCTTTCCGTTTAAATTGTGGAATTTTTCCGTGTATGTTTCGTTTTATGGTTTTATTTTGATTCTATAGTACTTCTAATATTATCAGATGAAAAAAGTTTCATTTTATTACCAACTACGTTGTACGATAAATAAATTCCATATCTGTTCTTGAAAGACAAGAATTCCTTAGTTACATATTCATTCTAAAAATTTTCTCCCTCAAATTCCGGCTTTCGAAATTTCCAGGTTTTCCGTGGGGATCCTGTTAATTGGGACCAGAGGGAGGCATGCATTCCGAGCGCCATGTCTGATCATTAGTGGGCCCTAAATTTTTAAAGTCATGTATACCTTGAAATATTGCTCGGCCTGCAGCACAACCTTACCCGTTTGCTCATTTGCCTGACAAACGCTGTAGTCTGTTAGCTTTATGGCATTACGACATGGGCAGTTTATGCGTATAGCATGAAATATGTGGTTCCTGGACTATAACTTGAACTCGAGCCTTTTGTTGTGCCGCAGTGAAGGGGGGTGCATGTGGTGCAAATAAACTCAGAATCATAGCTGGTCTTGCCATTGAAAATTATTTCTGTTGCGATTATTGATGGATTCTATTTATAACAAAGGCCACGATTTCATATGCGCTATGTTGTAACATAGAGCACGAGTAAGTAACAGATAATTACCAATCCTCAAATTGATTATAGAGGCAGTTTAAATAAAGCTATTCAGTTAATTTGATCAATTTGTAAACACACTAAGAGATTGCTTACTGTGATAATCTAATTTTCGATATGACCTGCCTCCAACACGATTGCAATATAGTGATTACAGCTGGATTGTGCCCTGATTTGAATCGTACACTAATTTTACGTGGCTTCCTTCCAGAAAATTTTTGCTCCAACTGCAGATGCATACACCTAATCCATCTCGTACTATATTCCATCTCGTATTCCATCGCGTATTTGACTTCATGACTATACAGTGTACAGCAAATGACCGTACTTCTCTCAGTACGACTTGCGTTCATCAATTCTTACATCATCCTGCATTGGAATAACTTCTACACTCTTCGCTTATTTGCAAGTAATTTTGTTCTTGCATCATCATTAATCGGCCAGAAGTTCGTTATACAGGTAGTCAATCCTCTGTTATTTTTCACTAACCTTACACCATACCCGTAATAGTGAGTTGGGAATAAAAAATTTTTGGCTTTTGTTTCTGTAAATTGTACGATTACGTTTTAAAATATTTTGTCATAATTAGTGAATGAAATAATTGAAGCAGCGCAAGAAATTTCAATAATGATCATAAATTAGGGTTCTGGAAGGTACGTACCAAGTTTTAATTCGCTTTTATAAAATTCTTAATTTCGCATGACGAATCCAGCACTGTGCGGGAGTTGATGGAAGCTTAGGACTTAGAACACCTCGCTTAGAAGGAAGCCTCGTATTTTGTGCAGGCGATGGACCATCAACTGCTATTAGAATACACCACATGGGGTATATTAAAACACACACATTACACTAGCATTATTGGCCAGGGTTGCTTATATATCGGGCCGGCATTTATTATCAGTGTTCATTTTACATCTGTTGAATGTGTCTTTGTTGTTGGATGATATTCCGTCAAAATCTTGACCTTTTCTATTTGGTACTAATTGAGGTACGTATTGCAATGTTGAAATACTTTAACGATGACAAGTTGCAGGCAATAAGGTAACAATTGTTTCTCACTATAGAATTGCTATCTGAAATCTTTATGAAATAGCTTTCAGACAGAGGTAACAATTGATTCTCACTATAGAATTGCTACCTGAAATCTTTATGAAATAGCTTTCAGACAGAGAGTTAGATAGAATCATGCGTCTTTTGGTAACATATACTAGATCACTTGTAGTCTGCAATGTGTCGCACAGGTGCTGTTTTTACGTCCTGCCAACAAGATTTCACGTGATTTATGTTTTTAGATTGTAGTTCCCTAATAAAATTTTGTTACGGGCACGGCTCTGCCTTAGGTGTCGCCTAGGATTCGGGAATCACTAAATCAGTCGCTCCATGTACGCTTATAAGCTCTGGGTTCGAAGAGCAGCCTCGGGGTAGCACTATCAAGCTCTACAAGGCTCGACCAACCCTTCTCACACTTCTTCCCTAACAAAATTTGGAGTCGCCCCAGCTTCTGGTAATCCAAATCAGAAGCTGCCACGTCTGTAAATTTTCACTGAGAACTCAAACAAAAATTTAAAGTCGCCCCAGCTTCTGGTAATCCAAATCAGAAGCTGCCACGTCTGTAAATTTTCACTGGGATAGGCGACTTTAAAGTTGGAAAGGAGATTCTGACCATAAACTGATTTCGATGGAATGGACGAGCAGACCCAGAATAACATTAAACCAATTGTAGCGACTCGTGGGCAGAAGCATTGATGGTAACTTAACTTTGTTAGGGTTTATAATTGAATCACTGATCGATGAATTTTAGGGTAATGAGTGTAGGGTAAATAAAGTGTCATTAAAGTTATTGTTTGGGGTTTATTTTTATCTACCTATATTTGTTGGACTTATCTCGGTAATTTCTTGTCGACAAGGCCCATATCTCCGCTTCTTTGATAATTTTCCGTTTGGCCTGATATTTAAATATAGTATATTATAGAATTACTCAATCGAGTATAATTTTTGGATTGAATTCTTTCATATTGTTGAAATTATGTTAATTATTTTTCCCTATTTCAGTTATTTATATAGCCGTGAATGAAAAGAAAGTATAAAGAAATGAAATTGTAGAAAGTATTTACTGTACAAGAAACACAATCGCCGTGAAGTGATGTAATTCTCTTAGAAATTCTTGATTGTTCTAAAAAAAATTTTTGTTCTAAAAATTCTTGACTGTTCTAAAAAAGTGTTTGCTATTTGCTGTGAATATCCTGCATGCTGGGACAGAAAGTTGAATCCTTTCTGATTACGTTATTGTGTGACGTTTGAAAAACTGGCCTATCTTGTGTATAAGCTTTTTTGTCTGTGTATAATAACGTGCTTTACGAGCATTTACTGATTGAACATACAAGCTTTATGCAGAATTAATTTAATCACTAATCCTTAACATGAAAATTGATAGTCGTTCAAGATAGTTGTTACCCACTTTTCCAGCGATACAGTAATTATCTTTTAATTCATCGTCACTAATCGCCCTAAAATTATTTATAAGTCATTAAGGTGATTAGCGTCTCCGACCGGTCGTGTGTGTGTGACCGTCAGGACAGCCAGCTCCTACAATTATCTTTCCATCATCTGACGACCGAATTTGGAACTAATGAATAAGTCGTATTTGTATCCAAGTTTGTGATTCCGCCTTCTGATCTATGCAAAGTTGATGATGACGACTCGCTATGTGAGTGAGAATGGAAAAAATGTAATTATTTTAGCGCAATCTTGTGTATTATCAAGAAAAACACTGAAAATACTCGAATCGACGAAATATTTATTCGTTTGAATTGATAAACTGGAACTCAAATTTTGTGAAAGTGAATTCGTTCGGAATTGCGCAAGGTTATCCATGTATTTGCAATGTTTTGAAAAGTGAATATTGGTCTTAATGTAACTATCAAATAATGATCTTAAGACGAAATAGTCCGTGATACTAACAAGTGCATCGAAGCTTGTTCAAATAAAGATATTCTCTACCATGTCAAGCATTTGCTGATTCAAAGATATTCAGTGTCCTCGTGACTTCTGTGCATCATGACATGACTCTTTGTTGCTTGTACATCATTTTTTTCTTAGTCTTCAAACGATTTCTTCTTATCAACTTACATTGCACTTACTTCAATTCTCGTCTCATCAGCCTCCTTCAAATTTTGATCGTCTTTCATTTTCAATCCTTTACACACTTCGATGCGAGACGCTTGCTGCGCAATAAAAAGCTCTGAAGTTTCTTAGATATGTGCAGGAGTTTATAGCGCCAACCTACAAGTTCGGATAACTGTGCCAGTTTGTTCAACTAAAGTTGTTAGATAACTCGACTTGATATTCACCGACATTCCAACAAATAATTCAACGAATCTTTGAAAATTTAGTTTTTTATTGTGAGCCATCACAGACAATGAATCATGTACTTATGAAGTGTATAAGTTATACCATTGTTTTGAAGTGAGAAGAACAATACACGAACAATCAAAGTACATTCACCGACTGGTTTCATTCACACGTAAGATCTTAATGAGGGCTTACTGAACTCTTTAGCCTGTGTTAATGGCGGCCCAAGATCCTGGCAAACTTCATTGAAATTAAAAAATTCTCCTACCATTCCCTTTACAGGGCAATGAACAGCTATACTGGAGCTACGCATATTGTAAACAAAGTTTTCACGACCCCAAAACCACTCGTTAAACTCGCACTAGTCAAACTTGTGTTATTTTGAAAACAAATTTTACTTCTACCACCCTCTTGACAGTGCAATGAACAGCATTACTGGAGCCATGAGAACTGAGACATAGTTTTTACGACCCCATAACCACCCATCAAACTCGCACCCATTACACTCGCACCCTTCACGCTTGCACCCGTCACACTCTCACTCGTCACACTCTCACGGTCCGTCACATTCGACCCATCACACTCGCACCCGTCACACTCTCACCCGTCAAACTTGTGTTTTTTTGAAAAAACTTTAACTTTCACCATCCTCGTGCCGGTGCTATGAACAGCATTACTGGAGCCATGAGTACTGTGAACATAGTTAACATAGTTTTTACGACTCCATAACCACCCATCACACTCGCACCCATCACACTCGCACCCTTCGCACTCTCACCCGTCAAACGCGTGTCGTGTTATTTTGAGCACACATCAACAATCCTCGTGTCGGTGCAATGAACAGCTTAACGCGCGCCATGGACTCCCGCATGGGCCGAAGCACAAGCAGCAGCGGGAGCAGCACTCCGACCACGCGCCACCCGTCCATAAGCGCGCCTCAACCGCCCGTGTCGGCGCGGACGATGAGGCGCAAGAGACTTGTCAGGTCCGAGCACGTCATCGACTGCTCGGCGGGCTGGGACGCCCTAATCAGGGAGAGCATCCTTCAGATTGCCTGGCCCATCAACCTCGCTTCTGATGAACCCGTCGGATTACCTTCTACTAACTTCGGCGTCAGGTGAGTTTTTGGTTTCCTTTTGATTTGCTGTGGTTTCCTTTTAATTTGCAGTGGTGAAAAAATTATGTCTTCTAACTTTGGCGTCAGGTGAGTATTTGGTTTTCTTTTGATTTACAGTGGTGAAAAAATTATGTCTTTCAACTTCGACGTCAGGTAAGTATTTGGTTTCTTTTTATTTACTGTGGTAAAAAATTATGTCTTTTTCGGTGTCAGGTGAGTATTTGGTTTCCTTTTAATTTACTTTGATGAAATGATTTCTTCTAACTTCGGTGTCAGGTGAGTTTTTGGTTTCCTTTTGATTTGCAGTGGTGAAGTGATTTCTTCTAACTTCGACGTCAGGTGAGTTTTTGGTTTCTTTTTGATTTACTGTGGTGAAATGATTTCTTCTAACTTCTACGTGAGAGTAGTATTTAGTTTTCTTTTAATTTACTGTGGTGGAATGATTTCTTCTAACTTCGGTGTCAGGTGAGTTTTTGGTTTCCTTTTGATTTGCAGTGGTGAAGTGATTTCTTCTAACTTCGACGTCAGTTGAGTTTTCGGTTTTCTTTTGATTTACTGTGGTGAAATGATTTCTTATAACTTCTACGTGAGAGTAGTATTTGGTTTCTTTTAATTTACTGTGGTGAAATGAATTCTTCTAACTTCGGCGTCAGGTGAGTACTTCGGTTTAGTTTTAATTTTCTGTGGTGAAACAAGTGACTTTGATAACGAGTTGTGGTGATTGTGTAATTTTGTACAACTCCTGCTCCTTTATTTAGCGTCTACGAGAGGTGAGTGCCTCTATTTTGTATATATTTAATGGTACGATCGTGTGATTTTATTGAGTGCAAATGTTGATGTTCTAACTTCGGTTACAAATGCCGTTCATTCGTTGACTCGGAAAATTAAAAAATTGCTCCATTTTCCCATCGATCAAAGGACATTTACTGGGAAGTATGCGAACATCGAAGGCATATCTGGAGCCCTCTATGATAATGCCGCCTTATCGTCATTTTATAAATATAAAATCTCCTCATGATTAATAAATTTTAATTCGTTGCCTAAAAATATTTTCATTGACATAATTATTTAGTTGCCTATAACAGACTTAATTAGTCTTCACTGTACTTTGCCACTATGTTGCTGTTTAGCGCTAAAAATTTCGCTTTCTAGTTTGAGTTTTTCGATTATTAAAAAATAATAATTATATACAATTATTTTTGCATACGAAAGGCGTGCGATTTATCCAAGATGTCTTATTTGTTCTTGTATTTCAATAATTTTACCGTTTTTGATCAACCATTTCATCATGCTTACTCAGCATTATAACTTTCAGTCATGCTCACGTGTTAACTGTTGTTCATTGTTTATAGAAAACTTACAATTGAATGATAACAAGGGATATAATCTCAACTCGATTAAAAATATTCTGTGTGTTATCACACTCATTTTTCGCTCATTCCATTAATGTCATGCAAATTAACACACATTCCTCACCATCACTGACAAATGGATTGACAACGAATCTCCATGAATCCTTATAAATTTATCGTATCTGTCCTAGTGCTATGGCAATTCTATCACGACATCATTCATTTGATGTCCGCAGTACGGCAACTCAAATTTATTTTTCTAATTTACCCCCACAATTATAAAGCCAAACGAATCATCAAGCTAATAAATTAATTTGATTTAGCGTTGGAACAGAAATTTTTATTTTTTATCATTGAGCCATGCCGAAATCTGGTTCCGACGTAGTCGCTTTTCCCCTGAAATCAATTCGCTAACGGCTGGCTAGGCACGAATTCTATAGACGTAAAGCCTTCGCACATCTCTTTGTCACGCTCGTCTTGCGCTCAAATGGCTCGAGCGTCGCGCCAATTCTGCTGGCCTAATATTTGCATAAAAAATTTTTCGCGATGACTCGCACTGCGCCAAAGCTGATGCACTTTACCTTCAAAAACGCTAAGAAATATTTCCTCTGACGTCTATTGCTTTGGAAGTTTTTGAGATAGGAAAATAAAACTTGGTTTCTTCTCACAAACTTACGCGAACGATGATTGGATTTAGTGATTTATGACAAAACTGAGCCATTTGATCCATCTTCAGCTATAAAATATATGATTTTGCTTTGTTTTTTTCCGCAAGTTTATTGAAGTCCAATGAGAGATTGCGAATAAAAATTCGATAATTTTTTTACTAGAAAAACTTAAAAATATCATCTATTGTCTTTAGAAAATCTTACATTTTCGGGCTCTATTATTATACATTATTTTAAATTTACAGATGATTCAATTCCACTTGTATTTGATGATTCAATTTCACTTTCCAGAGGTTTTCTTCAGAAATGACCCAGAAGTGTTTTATGAAGGTAGTAGGATGAAATAGGAAACAGAAAGTGCCTTGCAGCAAATTTACCTAGACTGTTTCTTTGGGGTTCGAATATAAATATCAGAGGCAATTGAAAGGCCGACATAAATTGAAGGCAATTTTACATCTGGTGTTGTATATATATTTTATATGACAACCTAAAAACTGTTATGATTATTTTTTTCATTTTGCTGTTTTCATGTATGAATCGAATTACTCTTGAGCCTTTGGCCACTTTTTCGACCTCAGCAAGTTGCGATCGCTCGATCCTGTCAGGAATATACGTTGAACAACTGCCATATGCATGTCAAAAAAATATTATGATCTCATAGGAATGCAAAAAAATTAGAAAAATCCTCCCACACGAATGAAATAATAGTAGAAATTCTCGTTCTTCAACGAACGTAAAAAAAGCCTCACCCGCTCTCGTACGACTGCGTATAAAACAGATATCACGGACTTCTGGAATTGAACGACCGAGTGTTTTACGTCGCAATTTAGACTGGCTTGCTTTCTTCTATCACAAAAGAGTGCAATTAATGAAGTTAATCAGTCGACATTAGGCTTGAAGCCATGCTAAATTATTCAGGAGCGGTAAAAATTTTTCAATTCAATGTTTATTTTGTATGGAAGCGAATTTTTATTCTAAGGTGCTTTCAAAACTGTTGAATTTATGTTCAGGGAAGGTCTCCTCGCCGCCGGAAATTTCGGACGAGATCGGCGTAAATTCGACCGCAAATATGTACATTTTATGTGTTAACTCTCGGGTCGCTAAATTAACGATTTTTCGTAAGCTTTTAAAATTTTTGAACTAAAATCCGAGAAAATCACTCATGGTGTGTCTTATATTGTTCCGAATATTCAATATTCAGATATTATGTGTAAATATTGTTACTGAAAATTCGCTGATTCATTCATAAATTCTTCCCACGTTCACCATTGATAGGGAAAAGTCAAAATTATCTACTTTTATAAAGTTTAATGAAAAACGGTTATAAGTACATCTGGTTCGAGTAATAGTCTCAAAAAATTGAACATTTTACCGGACACGCGTGTTCGGTAATACTTTCAATAACTGGAATTCTTCAGGACAATTATTTACAGAGTAGATTATGTCACGTTCTCAACTATGTTTTTCTTCCTTCTTGCGTAATTATATACAGATTTCTAAGTATGGAATAACTACTCACACTATGAAAGGAAGAATTCGGGACGTTGCTGCTTATGAAATAAATTTCAAATTTGATAATAATTCAATTGCCATAATATGGTTTAAAGTAAATTGCCTCATTAAATCTCTTACAGAAGAAAAAATTCTATTAAAAAAGTCCGTAAGCTCTTCTATGGATTTCATCACCTCAATACTAAGGTTGGTCAGGTTTGTAAAGTTTCACCCGATTTTCTAACCACATTTTGAAATTTTATTATAATTCACTGATAAAATATTTAATTAGTATGGAACTATTTTAACCTCATATTTCTCTTCTATGCAATGACTTCAAAAAATCAACTGAAATAGTCGCTAAATTATTATGAAGTCCAATTTATACTCTATGATTTTTCGCTCTATTGAGAATCTCAAATTACCGCTTTGAACAAATAGTGACAAAAAAGAAACCGTAGACAGTCATTCACAATCTTACTAAAGCATTTCATTCACATTTATTATTTCTGAGAACCTTCTACGAGTCCTTCGTGTCAAGTTATCTTTTGCGTTGTTTCAGCAGGATAATTGAAATATTTTCCTAACATTTTATTCAGAGACGCACAGCAAAAGCATTTTTGCTTTTAGACCAAGAAACTCTGGCTTCTGGGGAACATTTCATTGCTGTGAAGCTTCCAGCGCAGCTTGCAGGGAGCTCTCAATATTTGAGAAGCGTTAGCTCCTAGTATTACTAGGAACTAGTAAAGTAACTTAAAAGAGTATTTCTGCACAGCATTACTGTAACACTCTTGTGCTTCACCAGGTTTTCCTATTACCTCGGTATTATTGAACTCTGAATTTGTTCCACACTACCGCTTCAAAGCGTATCTTTGTATGCAATTATTTCTGACCCTCTGCTCATTTTATTTTATTATATCATTATTTTTAAGAAATAAAAATATATTTTTAAAAGTATTCATCATTTAATAATGATATCATTATATTTTTAATATATATTTATCATTATTTTTTCTTTGCACATTTTAATTGTCGTAAGTTTTTTATTGAGGTAATTTTCTACCGCAGTAGTTGACGAGTTTGCAATACCGGTAGTCACTTAATATTACTTGAGAAAAAATCTGCTGGTACGCCGTAATTATTGCTGATCTGGCGTTTGAAAAAAATTCAGTTGGTTCTCGCGTTTCGATTCCTCATTGAAATTCTTTTCATCTTGAAATCGACACTTGTTTATTAATTTACTTTAATTTCGATATTTCATGAATATCAACCAAAACAAAATTAATGCAAGAACAGATGTATGCATATTTTGGTGGGGGTATCATATTTGCATTATACCATCTACTCGTACATAGCAATCGTATTGCGCTAATCCGTATGAGACTTCTCAACTGCTTCTCAATAAATTTGTAACATAAATTAATCTCTACTTTTTGGCGATAGAGGAAGTTAAAATATAGACTAATATTTTTTCCGTGTATGAATAGTAAATCTTAGTTATTTTCTAGTGTTATAAATGTCGCATTAGTGAAGTGATTTCTCACACGCATTTTCATTGCAACCAACGAGATCCGCATTTTTTCTTACAATTTTACTTCAAGCCCTGCTAAGCTCAGGGGAAATCGTTAAAGCTCGATAATCATCATTATTTATTATTTACACTCTTCGATGTTCTATGCTTGAGGACTACACGCCACAATCTTGCATAATCTTCGATCGTTGAACCTTGAATTTTTGAACGTGCCTCATTCCTGCTGAAGTGTTCATCTGTACAGAACTAGAATCAATAGAATAATATACCTGAATTATTTTTAGGATTATAGCTACTAGTTTGAATAATAGAATTATTAATTTGTCCTTGCGTTTGCAGTTAAACGAATTCTTGTAATCTTTTGCTCTGAGCGCTGAGCTTCTTCAGTTGTTGACGCCTAAAGTTCCGGCTCTGCCAATAAGATTTCATGCCCATATAGCGCTCAACTAGGCCTGGCAATAATTTGTAAAATTTTTAATTGAATTTCCCACTCAAACATTTCATTAACAGCGTTCGACCATTTATATTTATTCTTTTGATAACGTCAGTCAATATTTTAAGCGATATTTTTTCTAGTTGTGTTCAGCTTGACTTTCCGAGATGACATTAGAATCTTATAATTTATTCAATTTTTTAAAATCATTAATATATAACATTTGTTAGTAATTCTATTATTTAATTAATTTAAATTTATTACGTAATAGATAATCGTAAACAATCAACTGTCGTCGATAGTTGGCTCCCGTTTCCTACTAACGATCAACTATTAATGAAGTATAATTAGCCGTAGTCGGACGCTTTACTTTAGTTCCCCATCATTACTGAAGCAGCACAGAGCATGTCGGTGCCATAGAGTACGATGTATGGTGCAGCTGCCTAACATATTAGACCTCTGATGCACAGTCAAGACGCACTAGCCCTCTTGCTTATTAACACTTGAGCGTCATCAAAACGAGTTCCTGATCGTAAAGTGGACTTGAAAGATTAATATAATTGTATTATTAGTCTAAAATATGAACCAGCTTCTCGATGTCTACATCAGTCCGACATTGTCATCGCGGAAGTAGTAATATGGAAGCTTATGTTGTAGATTTTTGTAACCCATCATCGTGCGGATATTGTTATAATAGATGTTTCATTAAGACCAAAAAGTAAATCTTGCTGACGATTTTTTTAATGCTTTTCTCTACCTGGCGAATCAATATTTTTGGGGGGTTGCATGGAAGTTCAAGTATTAGGTTTCCGGGAGACGTTTCGGATATGCATTTTACGTTTACGACGTTTCGGAATGCATTATTCATTACAATGTAGGTTATTTACAACGCTTAAAATTGTGGCATGCATGAGTGGTAGTGACATAGGTAGTTAGGTACATCTTAGATACGGTCCAAAATCTGAACTTAAATTACTCCGAAAACAAATGTCCTGACAAATCCGGTGGTTAGCAAATTGAAAGCAGGCGACTCATCCATGGTGACAAGAGCCTCTGAAACATGTATTAAAGAAGAACTTCTGCCTAACTGCACTAATTTTGCTATAGATGTAGCTTCCTAATTCTATCACTACCAAATAGAGCGAGAAAAAAATGATTAAATGCAAATTGGATTTTCACTCCCTTTTTTTGTTATACTATTAAATTAATAAATTATGCGATTAAAGTGAATGAATGTGATCAAACCATACTTCCGGATCATGTTTTGAGTTGAACTTCCTCGTTTAGAAGAGGAGATTGCCAGCATGGACCAGTTTGGCAAACGTGTAGCGTCAGTGAAAATTAATTCTACTCGCTCGATCTGTTGTGCAAAGCCTGGTCTTTGAAATATTGAACGTCACTCACTAATTGGAAGCAAAATTTTGGAGCGCTGTCGGCAGCGGCAATGGGTCCGTTACTGTGAGAGAAGTAATAGGTTCCTTTATTTACAAAAAAAGTTAAGAGATCGTAAGTTCATCAGCCAATCATTGACGGCCTTTCAAGCAAAATCCACCAATCGTAGACAAGAAAATAGAGCGTACGTACTTACGTTCACTTAGCGAGTTTTGAAAGTATTGCCCCAGGTTCCCAGTTACGAATGTTGAGTCATCATTCATCTGCCGGGCATCCTACGGCCTGAATTATTAATAATAAATTAAT
This sequence comes from Hyalella azteca, assembly GCF_000764305.2. Classification (NCBI taxonomy): domain Eukaryota; kingdom Metazoa; phylum Arthropoda; class Malacostraca; order Amphipoda; family Hyalellidae; genus Hyalella; species Hyalella azteca. Next base: position 117,537 of record NW_025943934.1, on the reverse strand, counting down.
TTATTCGATGAATTGATCACCGGCATGCTATACTCCTTGGAACGTTTATATAATAATCAAGCAACTTAATTTAATAGCACCTTGTTAGACACGTACAGTGCTCATATTAAGTGACTATGTTGAATAAATTTCGGTCTCTTGTTGCCTTAGGCAAGGAAAATTATCATTTGACATCCATACATTGGTACACGATTTTAGAGTAGATATTTTCAAGCATGTTTGAGTACATATTTTATACCATAGCACCTGTTTATCTTGTCAGATTTTTTCATAACTCGCTATAATAAATGATCATTACAGCCAAAATACAATGGCTATCCACTGTCTCACTTCGGATAATCTTTATTATTTAGCTTACACGACTAAATAGAAAACTCGTTGAGAATAATAATTGATATTAGTCGACTTGTCGACCGAGCATTTGGAAAATAAATATCATTGGAACGAAAGAAGCGGGAAATTTAAACCCAATGTCTTTCCAAAGGAACAATGTCGTACGACATGATTTGATTTAAGAGCCTAGGACTTTTGTTGTCGCAATTATGTTGTTTGATAATTTGCTAAATAATGTCCTTTAACCTGTTACTCCTTGTTGCCACTGGGAGAGGATTGCATGAATGTAACAAAAGTAATTGAGATAATGAAACCCAAAAGCTTTCAACTCTCGAACTTCTCGTGCTGCGTAGGAATATATTCTGTTTTCCGATATATTTTCCGGCCAAACGATTCCAGTGGCCCGCTCTTCCAACTTTCAAAAACGTTGAATTTTCTTGTTAAATGAAAAGTGCTCGGCGAGCTCCCGAGTCCGCGAATACGAAGCTTAATTTGGACATAGCGACCTGTCAGCGGCTGACAGCCACGAGGTAAGGGAACACGAGCATGAGTGGCAGTGTCAGCGGACTGACAGCCACGAGGTAAGTGAACACGAGCATGAGTGGCAGTGTCAGCGGACTGACAGCCACGAGGTAAATAAGCACGATGATTACAGTTTTTAGGAATCCATATCAAGGCATATAAAGCCTGATAATAGGAGTTGAACGAACTCTTTTACCGGGATCATGTGTGATTTGGCACTTACTTCTAATGGTCAGGAATCGTTATTATAGCGCATCAGTTTATAAGTCATAATGTACTCACATTTTTTCCACAAGACAACATTCGCCCCTATCATGTTACTCTTATGATATTTCCAATGGGACAATTTTGCGATGATATATTAATAGCCCTCAAGTTGCGATTATATTTCCCAAGCAACTTCATCTCTCATGGATAACCATGAAAAATGCATTTTAGTAAATATTTTGTGGTTCGCCGAGATCTCACTCGGAATGACATAAAATATGATCGACGCCATTTATTTTTTTGAGTGAATCGTATTTATTGGACGACACTAAAATTTACAAGTCATCGAGTTGCCTCTGGGCGAAGAGAGACAAGAGGAAGTGGCCGGCGCTTGAGGCACATAAAGCTGAGTTGTTTTGGCATTTCTGCCACAGGACGGCGGCGTCGGGATATTGCGGAATGAAAGTCCCGGAGAAAAACTTCCTCAAATGAGTCTCATTGTTTTTACCCTGCGATTATAAAGAACCTGTGTACAATGCCCATTGTTCTAGCGAGGGCTTCAAATAATATCGGACCTGCGCTCGGTGGAAACATCCACTCATAAGTTGCTGAAGAAGCCAGTGGCCATATACTTTCAAAACTCGCTAAGTGAACGTAAGTACCTACGCTCTATTTTCTTGTCTATGATTGGTGGATTTTGCTTGAAAGGCCGTCAATGATTGGCTGATGAACTTACGATCTCTTAACTTTTTTTGAAAGTATAGGCCCAGGCTAGTAAACCGCCATTCCTTTTCCAGGAAGGTCGTAAAGAATTTTTATGCAATGAATTTGTACCAAATGAACTTGTTTTGTCGCAAAAATATAATCAGTCCGTGAAATTTTTTTGTATCCTACATTTACAGAATAATCAATTTCATTATTAATCAAATTAGGTAATACAAAATTGAGTTGTTGCACATCAAGGATTGTGACAGCTGTATTAATTACTTCAATTAGGAAAACTAGTCCGCGGAGTTTAACTCCAACATTGAAATTACTGATTGTCATTATATAAACTCCTATGAAATTAATTTATATATGACTATTCTGCTTCCGACAATCAATCATAAGTTAAATTTAAAACCCAGTTGATTTGATTCCATGCCAAATATTTCTGCCGTATCATCATCATGCTTCAACTGTAAATCTAAATTTTTCATTTACTGTGGTGTTTCCAGGAGCTCGCCAGGTCTCTTAATGACTTGAATTCAGCAATGACGGTGAATCTGAACCGCCTGAAAAACAGGCAATTTGTTCAGCACTTAATTATCACGCGAGCATTCCTTTTAATGAGCAAAGTTTAATTACTCGCTTGCTGAGCCCTCTAGAAGTTACTGTGCCGCGACATGCGCCGCCCGCTCGTCTCATCTAAGTTTATAGCGGCCACTACTGGCGGACAGTACCAATTTCCAAATTCCAACTTCGACTAATTATTATGCTACTAGCCTCGTGTAAAGGGTTACTATAGATCTTTCCGTGGCCAGTAAGGTTTATACACGATCACCAAAGCTCGATAAATGGTGGCGGTTAGTACAAGTAATTTATACTGGCGCCAGTGCTGTCCTCGGGCACAGACACCTGGGCCCATATTTTCAAAAAAAGTTAAGAGATCGTAAGTTCATCAGCCAATCATTGACGGCCTTTCAAGCCAAATCCACCAATTATAGACAAGAAAATAGAGCGTAAGTATACTTACGTTCACCTAGCGAGTTTTGAAAGTATGGCCCCCGAGTAGCACCGACGCTCGTGATGAAGTCTTCATCTCATGCAGCGAAAAAATTTTCCGCCACCCCATGCAATAGAGGCTCTCTGCAGCGCACAAATTTGGTTCACGTTGATTGATCTCCTGCCTTGGAGTGCGGGTTTTCGCAAATTGCTTCAGTCATTAAGTATGATATTACATTGGAGTTAGTTCATACAAACGATGAACTACACAATGTGGATATTTTCAACATTTAAATTAGATACTTACGCTGTGAGAGACACATAGTTGTTCATGACGATAGTTCCACCATTATTGTTTGGATGGTTTCTAAATGTACGAATAGCCTTGTAAAATTATGTACGTACGAATGGCCTTGATAAGAATTAATATTTAAATTGAATTGCGTGTGCCAGAGTTGTGCAAGCTCGAACTCAACTGCTCTATATTTCAAGAATTTATCTACATCAACTAAAATGATTTCTCTATTATTTTAATTTGTGACGACTTAAATTATATTAAAAATACAATTTTCAGGGGCTGCAAGCATATTATCTTTATCCTATTATAATGTTTACCCTATACCCCATTCTACACAAACGTATCCCATTTCAGTAACTCTTATTTTCCCCTCAATTTTTTCCGTTAATTACGCCATCCAAACACTTTTCCCCGCAATCACGGGCGTGTTTGCGGTGGCCGTCTTTTACCCTGCATTTGTGTTGGCTGCAAACATTTGAGTTTTGTGCCTGTGTTGGTTTCCGTCTCCGCTGACATCTGCTCTTGATCTTCTTAATTACAACTGAAATTGGCTGTCCCGTTCGCAGTCGCGTCTCGTCCGAGGCCATTTGAATTTGGGCCTTATTAAGCTTTCGTTTCCGGTTGGCCTCAGGTTTGTTTCTGAATTTTAGACCATGATTAGTTGTTTGAGCAATTTGGCATACAAGGTTCAAAATATAACTGTTAAATACATGTAAAGGCAGGATTTTTAATTTTTTATATAATGTGTTCAGAATAGAATATATATATATATTTAATTCGTATTATTCTATTTCTTCTCCACAATATTATAGTGGCGTTTGCATTGTTGCGGGAGAGGGGGCAACACATATGGGCTACCCCAACGGGATAGTTAGAGAGAATGAACAAACTATATAAATAAAAGCATGAACTATATATTTAGTGAATAATGTATAAAAATTAACAAGCGAATCCATGAGAAGTACATCAGTAATAATCTTAGGTAGCTATCAGACGGTAAACCAATAGTTAAACATTGAAGAACATTAAATCTGGCTGGGTCCATCCGCAAGGTCATCTGTGCTGTCGCCGAGAGGAAGTCAGTTCAGCAAAAATAGACAAGTCAAATCCAATCAAAGTGTGGGAATCTAGCGGAGGAGCGCAGTGCTTGCCGAGATTACAACGGGGCTCTTGTCCAATGTTGCCAACAAGTTGCAGCTTCCTGCTACGCTGTTCGACGAGTGGGAGAGAAATGTTCAAACCATCGACCAAGTCCTGGCGACGTACAGTGCCGGCGACGTACAGTACCGTCTTGATCTGTCACTTAAGCTCCGATTACCTGCAGCCGCACCCGTCCATGGCCGACGGATGAAGTAACCAAAATACAAGAACTTGGTTTTGCCGGAAGCGTTACCGTCTTGAGACTGGCACTTTAGCTCCGATTGCCTGCAGCCGCACCCGTCCATGGCCGACGGTTGAAGTAACCAAAATACATTAACTTGGTTTTGAATGAATGGTTGACCAATTACTGCGTCCTGCCACGCCCGTCCAGGCAGGCGGCTCCATCGAGAGTAAGCCAACCCCGGCTCAGGTCCAATTTCAGCTCCGAGTAATGCGTCGGAAAGAAAGAAAGAAGAAGAGCGCGAACGACAGAAAGTCGGACCGCTACAGCATTAAGTGTTGTAACTAGAGCAAACAGCTTGGTTTCAATTCGATTTTATTTGCCTTGAATTTTGTATTCAACGGCTTAAATAATGTTGAATTTCCAACATTTTCATTTCGGGACAAATTCTCAGATCAAATATTTGTTGATTCTGTCTCTCCGATTCGGTATTTAGAGCAGTGAGTAGCTGGTTTGAAACTCGCAGCTATCTGTGCAAATTCTGTAAGACGTCGACAGACCAAACGAGGCCTTATACTCAATGGTGACATCACTAAGCCATAAAATCCATCTTTCTGCAGACGAAAATTTGGATTGTTGTCGAGTTACAAATGCTACACGACCGCAGCTTCGAGGTGAGCATATATTAAAATTCATCTATTTTCGTGTTCAACTTTCACTCAACTTGGATATATGCAAACAAAGAGACAATGAAATTAAGACCTTGTAAAGTACTGATGATGACTTGAAGGATTTTTGATATGGATCGCGATAGGATATAAGGTAAGGATGGAATTTTATCGCGATGTGACACATCACGAGAGACAATGAAATTAAGACCTTGTAATTACTGATGATTGCTTGAAGGATTTTTGCCATGGGGCGCGATAGGATATAAGGAAAGGATGGAATTTTATCGCGATGTGACGCATCACGCGGAAGTCTCCATGATGGATGGACATCTTGGTCATCGGAGCTCTCCTGATCATTTAAAACCTTAGTCCCCGGCCAGCCGTGGGGTACCTAATTTACATTTCGTCAATCTCCGTGATACACTTCAAAAGTTCCGAGTCCTTGTAAATTATTATCTTCAATAAATGATTTTCGCCTCCTTTGAAAGTTCTGTCTTCACTTGAAATTTAATGTTTCGCTCTAAAAAATTACCAATATTGCCTGCATCGCCTAAATATTTCGTCGCATTGAAATTGTTCTTCGCTTGAAATTAAATGTCTCGCCCTAAGAAATTACCAATATTTACTGCATCGCCTAAATATTTCGTCGCATAGAAATTGTTCTTCACTTGAAATTTTGATTCACCAGTAATTCCTTCTTTACATGATGATTTATTCTTGTTCGACAATTTCGATTCATTAAAAGAATGGCCTTGTACAATATTCCAGCCTTGCTTGAAAATTTAGTCGCTAGGTAAATCTGCCAAACAACTTTTCCGTGCTATAAACCCGTGTATTATTTTGAAATTTTACAATTTTCACCAAAAATTAATAGTCTCTGCAAAATATCGGCAAATCGTGAAAATTCCATCCCCACTTGGAAATTCAAGCACAGCCTAAAATTCTTTCCTCGTTCGGAATTTCAGTCTCTGTGAAAAAAATCCTACCCCTGGTAATATGCAAACGAAGCACCGGCCAACGACCGCTCAGATCAATGGGATCAATTCTCCAGATTGATCGTCTAATCTACGCTCACACTTTCACTGACGGGACTCGATTAGAACCAGCGGGATAGCGGAGTCGGCAAATTTAAGGCCAGCGAGTGTCCAGCCCTAAACCCTCTTATTTTCACAGGTTAATTAGTAAATTTAAGGCCAGCGAGTGTCCACCCCTAAACCCTCTTATTATCACAGGTCTGCCAAGAAAAAATTGTTTCGTATTTGACTAGTGGGTTTAACAATATTTTTTTGTGCTGATTACGGCAAATACAATGAAAACGTTTGACCTTTAGATAGGTCAAAAATTTCACCTAAAAATTTCTCATTTTCGTGTATTTTCAAGCTAACGATTCATTATTCATGGTGTATGTGCGGTTAAAGGTCAATTTAGTGGTCAATTTAATTTGAATTATCGATTTTTTGTTATAAACGGGTAGATAAAAAATGTATTCATACATGATATTCACCAACACGTTTAAATTCCGATTTATACTAGGTAATTCTCTTAATTATAGTATATATTTAGTCTGTTCTGAAGAACTCAGCTGCTCTGTTCATTTGTGAAGATAATAAAGTTATTTCCGTTACAGGTCAACAAAAACGTCATCAAAGTCTCCTTGTTACCTTCGTGACGTGTGGCCAATCAGAAAGGCTCATTTTCCTCTTATTTAAAACAATTCAATGACAAAGCTTAGTTGATGTCAAAAACATCTTAATTCGACCACTACATTTCAAATTGGGGCTAATGAAAAAGTTTGTGAAGGTCTAAAAAAAGAAGTACAGTTTGATGTATCTTTATTGCATATCTGAACAAAACCCGCATATCAATATTAATACGTTACGCATCAATAGACAATTTAAGCTGAAATATTGTTACGATGTTGAAGTAAATTCCACGTTAGATATTTGTTTTTTTTTTGCAGCTTAGTATGTCTCAGACCTAGTTTGGGACGAAGTCTAGTACCAAGTCTCAGATTTATTTTCTAGCCTTGTCCCTGACCTAGTCTCAGTTCGAGTCTCGGACTCTTGGGCCTGCAAGAAAAAAAACTCGGTAGTCTGGTTTCTGTATGACAATTATTTTGATTAAATCATAAGCGTATTTATGCATAACCGTATTCGCCTACATTTCAAGATATTTCTAATTCGAGTCTCATTTCCATGAACAACCGCAAGAATGACGTAATTGTGGTTGGCAACAGCAATAGACGTTTTCAAAGCATTGCATGTGCAGACAAAATTCTCATCCAAACACTTTGAGCTTGTCAATATTTTGCGCGATATTTATTTATTGGAAACATACTGCAGTATGCTCATAACTTATTTATCGGTGATACGGATCGTTTTCATGAGGATGGCAGTGAAGGGAGACAACGATTATGGCAATCAATTATGGAGCACCTGTAGCTATTTGCTACCACCTAAATGTTTTGTATGCAGCATTAGGGTACCACAAGAATGTTGTATTGCACACTTGGCTATAGTTTGCCATTTTTAACCGTCTAAACAGGTACACGAGGTACAATTTTGGAGGCCACCCACGGCCGATGCGCCGCTTCTGACGAATAGATAACGCGTGATCTCCCGTGTCCCACTGAAATAGAAGTTCGCAACCATGGCGGGGTCTCTTAGATACTTAGTCCCAAGTCCCTTGCAACCCTGCGCTACAGTGGCTGTAAACTGTACAGCGTACAGTTTACAGCCACTGTACAGCCACTTCTAAACTGTTCCGTTTAGAGAAATCTGCAGCTACCTTAATGTGGCTCGTGGAGCAATCTGGTGCAACGTGACTGTTCCCCATAGAGTGAAATGCTCCAACTTGACTGTTACCCATGAAATAATCTGTGGTAACCTAACTGTTGCAAAAGAAAAATCTGCTGCTACCTGACTAGTGCATACTGGTCATTACGGTGCCTTTACTCTGTTGCGCACGGACCATCATGCACGGACTGTAAGTTACGTACCTCATCATGCCTCAACTTGACTGTTACGTACAAATTATTCTGCCTTATTTATATCTAGCATTAATCGTATGAGTGAAATGAACCAAATGCACTATTTTAATAATTTACATTGTTCAAGTATGAAGCAATTTTAATATTTACTTTATCTCTATCAGAGTTGAGATCCGCGACATGTAAAATTTTCTCCCCTATTTTAAATAGTAGTACCTCGGAGTCAGAAGTAAACGGGTTATCAGAAAATTGCGCTCGGTATTTAATTAGAGACCACGACACACGACAGCCAGGAATGCGTCTCCTGGTCTGTGACGAGCGAGGGAATCGAACTTGAAGTCTGATGTAAATTTTACGATGTTTTACTGTTATGCAGCAGCACTACTTACTGCTTCATGTTGATGTGAACTATCAAGTGAAGAAACTCGATTAATTCCTTGTATAGTTTGCAAGTGTTACTCTGCGATTGTGTTGATTTTCTTTGTGAATTATTCCTATGAAAGATTGTCTCAACGGGCATTGTTGCAGAATACTAATTATTTTGTAGAAAAATACGCTAAATTCAGCACCTAGTTGCCGAATATGTTCATGCGATTCACCATTAAAGAATACAACTCAACATAGAAATTCACACAATTGATTTATCAATCAATTGTGATTGATTGTGTGTGATCATCAAAATTCACACAATAGTTAATTTTATCACAATTGATAAAATTAACGATGAACTATAGACACGTTCATGTTCATCATTAAAGAATGCAACTAAGCTTCAATTTTCCTTATTGTTCACAATTGATAAAATTAATGAGGAATATAGATGAGAGCTGTCGCCTTGTGCTATATTTTCATCAAGGGAAACCTTGCTTCTGTTGGTCTCTTTGCATCTCCGCGCCTATTGCCACCGACGAATGCCTGAACTTGCGTAATTTGGGAGCAGTTGGAGTAGCATTAAAGTTTTGTGTGCGTAACAATGGTTTAGCGAAGCTCGTAATTTGGACAATTGCCTTCATTTGCATTGCCTTGACTCTGTAATAGCGTTACCCTCGCCCAACTCCGCTCCTTCCGCAGTACAAGCACAGTCCCTCTTTAATGTCGTCGCCGCAGCGTATACTGGGAAATAACAGCACAATATTGTCTTTTACCGACTTCAGGCTTCAATTTTTAGCGCATTTTCTCATTTATGGAAAAAAGGCGCTATTGTGCTCGTCATGTCCGTCTGTCTGTCCGTCCGTCTGTCCGTCCGTCTGTCTGTCCGTCCGTGACTTCACGTTTTCGTCGACGAGAAAATACGCTCTCTGTCACTCACTGCTGTGAATACTGAGTTATATTTTTTATGCTGCGACGATTAGGACTTGATCTGATATGGAGGTGAGTATAGTTTCTCATCAAGTCAATTGTACAACTATCAGTTATTAGTAAAACATTGGTCTTTGATTAATTGTTATCGATTATCAATATCTCTGTTATTGAGGAAATATCTACTTAAAAACTTCGTTAAAATTATAATTGTGTCCTGCTGATGTTTATAAGGACTGAAACTCTCAGTGTAGTCGCTGTTTCTTCGCAACTCGCGTAGCGCTTAATTGTTCGTTTAACTAGTTGCCTCTGTTCTGCCTCCACGTGTCATCTCCAGTCTTCACGTCGTCCAATGCAGTATGGCGTAGAATTGTTGGCATTGAAGTAAACTGTGTTGTATAATTTCCTTTTATAACATGAGCCGATAATATTTAATAATATATCAATACCTTTTTGCATATCAGTGCAAAATGATTTAAACCTGTGGCGGCCGGAGATTGGCAAACCTTTGCTTCTAATTTGCGCACTAAAATTGACATTTGCACTGTTCCTCCTACCTAGTTTCATTACCATTTGTTTCAATTGCACGTGTGAGTTAATTAAACTAAAATACCATCGTCATTATATGTAACCACAATAAGATTATGTTTCGGAGAATACACACTGTATAAGCTTTTTTTTAATCCTTCTCCTTATAAAAGTCTTAAGATGCCTCTATAAAGTTCAAGTTTTTTCTTTATTTATTTTTATGCGCGTTGCACTGCTAGCCACCACAATAAGATTATGTTACGGAGAAAACACACTATATAAGCTAATTTTTTTAATCCTCCTCCTTATAAATGTCTTAAGATGCCTCTATAAAGTTCAAGTTTTTTTCTTAATTTGTTTTTATGCGCGTTGCACTGCTAGACAACAGCATTGGGCGACGACAATTTCTGTGGGCAAGCGCCGTGTCGCTGCTGTCCCAACAGACGTGACGCGTTGCTGAACGCCCGCCGTCTCTGCCGCAGCCTTGATTTCCCTCAGGACCTGTCGGTGTGATGGTGGTGTGATGTCGGTGTGATGGCGGTGCTATGGTATGACGTCGGTGTGATGGTGTGATGTCGGTGTGTCGGTGTGATGGGGGTGTGATGGTGTGATGTCGGTGTGTCGGTGTGATGGGGGTGTGATGGTGTGATGTCGGTGTGACCGTGTGATGGTGTGATGTCTGTGTGATCGAGTGGTTTATCTTTTTGTTATAATTGCAATATCAATCGCGTGAGCTGGCTTACATTTCTCAATAGTAAAATAACTCGTCAGCCTCAGCGTCGGCCACCCGATAATGAGCGGCAGGTGAAGATAACGTCCACTGGGACAGCGGCTTATGATCCTAATGGTGCCATCAGCGAGCCTCGGAGACGTCGTAAGATTAACGAGCAGAACCGTAAAACTGATCTATGCAATAATTCTGAGTCAGCAATAATTCCGAGTCAGCAATAATTCCGAGTCAGCAATAATTCTGGATCTGTAACAGTTCTGCGTCAGCAATAGTTCTGACGCAGCTGGCGCATGATGTTGAACCAACGTTTATTATACGTTGATTTCGTTTAAACAACGTTACAACTTGTCATGTGCCTGCAGGTGAGTCGGTGATTGTTGAACTCCTGCATGTTTACCTATAGGCAGGTACGACATTTTTAAGATGCATTGAACAGGCTTAAGAAATCACATCCGATTAGTTTTATGATCGCGTAATGTTAGCTTCGGTTCATTTTAATAAGTCTTGATATTCCTCTGTGGAACACGGAACCAATTCAGGCTCTGGCGCTCCGTGAAGTCGTGAATATTTGGTTCAACAACTTACGCATGTTCGGTTAATTTGGTTGACACTCGCGAAATTCGAAACTATTAGATTTGTTACATTTTACTAATGGATGAATCCAGATTAATTTTATAAGTTTTAAAGAATAAGTTTCATAGTCGAATTCAACCCAGTTTCAATTATAAAGAGAAAACGAAAAAATTCAGCGGTGAAGTCTGATGAAAACGCAAATAATTTTCAGCAGATTCGTGAACGGAGAATTATTGATCCGATCTCAAATGTTGTGGCTAACCAACGTAATCCCGACAGTAACAATCTCAATCATTCCGCGTATCCTGTATATATACTGTATTATATATAGTAGTTGATTTTGGTCTGCCGAACCTTTCTCAGGCAGTCATCCACTATTATGCACAGATCCCACAACCCAAATCAGATAGCCTCTCTTAAACAGCCATTGTGCATCTGTCCATATTTTTTGACTTTGAGCATATACATATACCATTCATAATTAATGCAGAATCATGGAACCTGGGTTTAATCAATCGTTTAGTTTATCCTTCGATCATCCAAATGCTTCATCTATGACGGCGTTTCGTTGTAGCTTCAGTCGGTAGTTAGACTTAGAGGGATTCCTTTATCCTGCAACCGGTACGCGGACTGATTGATAATTCGCTTAGGACTCCATTCCGAAACATAACCAAATTAGAGCAGTTAGAGCTCAAATTTTCTCTGTTTGGTCACGCCCGTTTTCTTCAGTAGAAAGTTTCTTCACCGCTTAAATAAAATTGCTCGGATTTGTATTATGGGGCTTATTATAAATGATTTTGATGCAGCAGATTACTTATTTTGATTCAATATCAACAAAATTTATAGACTTGCTGTTAGTATGCAGTTTATTGGAGAAACTGTTGAATTGCTTCTGTCGCTGTTTGATTAGGTAATCGATGTCGATAATAGAATAGAATAGAAGTGTCGGCGTTGAAGAAATAGGCCCATGGCCTGTTGCCGATTCTTGAATTTTTCGTGACTTGATTCACAAGGGATCCGGCCTTTGGAACCCGATCTTTCCATAACTAACGATTGATTGAGATAAAGAAATGTCCATAGAAATTAGGGTTTTATTTCCCATAGGTTAGTTGTGAAGTTTGCGCTGAGCATTACGCAAAATTATTCATTCTAGAATAATGATGTGTGAATGGACGTTTATATCCTTATTTCACCTGCGATACCGACCTATTGTTTTGTTTATTTTGAATTTGTGTTACACAATTTTGCTTTGAACAAATGATATGATTTTGGAGTCAAGGTTCATGTTACAAAACTGCAATGCACCGTACTATTTTGGTCTCGTATATTATTTACATTATCATTATTACAAATCTGGACATGATATCAGATTTGAAATTGCCTTATATAACCTGTGTTGCTTTGGAAACCAGCAGTTCAAGCAAACACTTGAGTTTGTGTCAAGTCCCTCAGAGTCACCATCGCTCTATTTTTCCAACTACAAATGTGCTCTCCTGCTTGTCAAGTTTGAGCATAAACAAGCGTATAAAAATAGCATTGGATGCTTGCTAGGTACCACAATGCCTTGTTTATTATGCAAAGCCCGACAAAGGAGTTACTCTTATACTCGATTACATATTATTTCCAAATGTTTTGTTATACTCGAAAAATAATTTTTTGTTCACCGGCAACCTAAGCCTTTCGCTACGACAAAAGTTTCTGTCAATTGGGATAGAGCTCGTAAATTTGTAGTGGATGCAAATATTCAACCGTTAGGGTTAGAGGATTTATTAACGAATTATAAAGGGCAGTCAACATAAACAAGCCGTAATTCGATAATCTACTTATTTATGGTACGATATTGGAGCGAATATATAACGACGGAAGATGAGATACAAGTAACGAAATTCAGAGCTTGTGGGAGAGTATAGTATATAGTATAGTATATAGTATAGATAGTATAGTATATATACTATAGTATAGTATAGCATATATTCTATTGGATAGTATAGTATAGTATAGTATCTATAGTTGTTCAGCATATAGTTCGACCTGCCACAAAGATGACACGCTTAAATAAGTATAGTACATGGTATTATCCGTGTTTATTTCACATATAAATATTCATTTTAAAATGCAAGTATGACGTTGAAGTTCAAGTGGGTTAGGAGGCTCGCCTTTCGAGTGTGGAAGAACGTGATCTGATTATAGTAACGGGCCAAGCACTAGAGTTAGCAACGGGAATGTCAGAACGAAAGAAAAAATAGTGTCTAAGTTAGTAGGACGACGTTTGCTCCTAAATTTTCACAAACTTTTTTCACTCAAGTTTCTAAATCTTTTTTTCTGATCTGTTCACTCATAAATTTTTGTTTTTCTAGAATTATTTATTGTATTTATGTACTACATATAAATGCACTCACAAAGGCTTTAGTGTTTTACGCATTATCTTGATACATGCATGATTGAATTGCTTCTTTACAATTTTTGTAGAGTGATTTCTCACTCGTATATGTTCGCACGATATGCTTTTCTGTTCACGCGAATGTTTTATTTAGAACCTGACGGTTTTTTTCGGTAAAATTATTTCACTCAGGTGAAAATTATTTCACTCAAAATTATTTCACTATTTGAGATGACAATACGATGTAATATCTGACTTTTTTTTAAACGTTTTCAGGATCAGCGCAATAATGTTCGGTCTCGTATATTGATTTTAGTCAAGCAAATTGTTTTGGTGTAATGGTATTTTGCATTTCTCTTAGAAATCAAAAATGAATGAAATGGCGACGCCGTGCAGCGCAGTATCTTGTTGCCATGGCAACACCGTACAGCGCAGTATCTTGTTGCCATGGTGACACCGTACAGTGCAGTATCTTGTTGCCATGGTGACACCGTACAGTGCAGTATCTTGTTGCTATGGTGACACCGTACAGCGCAGTATCTTGTTGCCATGGCGACACCGTACAGCGCAGTATCTTGTTGCTATGGTGACACCGGACGTTGACAACGTATCTTCATGGTACACTCAGAGCAATGAGGGACTTTGTCCAAATAGCGATAGCTTTTTGCGAGCAAGCATCACCCTGTTAAGCCCGGAAAAAAGGAGTGTCAGTGCAGCGTATTGGAAGTGTCTCATTTACTTCATACATATAGTGATCTCATTCTTTTTTCTGAGTGTAGTGTGTGTGATATACGGTATCTCACCATGGAGACATCACCATCACCATCACATCACCACCATCACCATCACCATCACCACCCACACCACCACATCACCACCACATCACCATCACCTTCACCCCGGCCACAACTTCAGTCGTACATGACGAGAAGTCTTGTATTTTTCCTCTCGCTGGCGTATAAACAGCGCTATTTCCAGCTGCCGTTGCTAGCGATGCTGCCGTGAATAGCGCGTGAAGCCAGTTGAAGTATTGAGTGTGGGAAATACACAACATATTCATTGATTTGGGCTCTCTTGGTTACGTAAACACATACTTATGTCTTGCAAAATGACAAAATGGTATGGCTGAATTGTATTGTTTATAGCCTTGCCTAAATGGTGTGGACATAATTTAATGTGATACTTCCTTTTATCCGAGTCATAATTACTTTGAACTTCGTTACTCTTTAAGGGTCACTTCTGTAGTCGTTTTGAATTTTTCGCACTGTACTGAAGCACTCGTATTAAAAAAAAACACCAAAAAAATAACTATGGAACGGAACTTATGATTCGTCGTGCATATATGTATGTGTTTTTAATTTCAACGACTGTACTTCTATGGTGTCATTGTATTTCCGTTTGAGCCTAATTTGATTTAAAAAGTATTTTAGAGAATGATACTTGTCGCAATTATGCGATAACGCGAACATTTGTAAGAGTGGCTTTCGATCTCCGTGCGTCTGTGCATAATAACTATTGCTTCAAACTATCGCGGCTCTTGATGCCCCTTGTTATTTTATTATGTATATCTTCATAATAAACTGATATTCTCATTATTGTACACAATTCTACGTACTTATTTTTTTCGGTAATTTGATTCATACCAGATTTCAAAATACATTTTCTTAATTTACCGAATTACAGGCAAAATTCAGTCTTCAAAGTTAATTTTTGCCGCTGATTTGCTGCCTCAAACAAACTTATTGCTGTGCTAGCTCATTTTTTTATTCACTGTTCGATTTTACCCTACCTGTAAAAACTGTTGATCGTAATAAATAGTAAAGTTTTCTTCATATTTGGACTTTTTATGGAAGCTCGAGAATTAAAAGATGAACTAAAATTATTGATAAATTTCCACATCTCCATCATGCCACCAAAGTTCTGAATAATATCTCGTCCTGTGACGTCCAACTTTCTCGCTTGCTCGACTGCTTTACGATATTCATTCCATGAATTTTATCATTACCGGGCAAGAATAAGATATGTTTAAAGAGACTGCTTTCGTCGCGGTACACCTTATGATACGCCAGTGAGATTTGCTTATCAAGAACTAAACTCAACAAGTAATTTACTTGACAAGCGAGTGTCTCGTAATACCTGATGCATCCATCATTCAAGTGTGTAATGTATACCACTCATTCAACATCCTACATTAAATTACATACAATATATAATACATATATTGATCAATATGTGGTTGCAACGCAAACGCTCTCTACAAGATGCGTTTTCGTCTCTGGCGCGTTGAGAAAGATGACTCGTCAACTCGAGTTAGTAGAACAGGATGCATAAAAAGTTGGGAGCGTTCAAAAGAATCGCAAGACTCTGCATATTTGTACTTTCAACTCCAACGCGTCTAAAAACGATTAATTTTTTGCTCCAGTGCATTATAAAAGTTTTATTTTCAATTCCAGTTCTCCAAAACCTAACTTTTAATTCCATTGCGTTATCACTTTAGGGGACACGTAAGAAAACAGGCTAGATGAAATATGTGACGCTGCAACATGGAGACCATGTCATTTTTTAGCGCATTTTCTCATTCATGGAACAAATGCACTATTGTGCTCGCCATGTCCGTCNGCACCGTTCATCAGTTCGTTCCTAATTGTCGTCATGAGTCCTACAGCTTCTGGTGACAGGCTTTATATCGTCGCTCGCCTCTATTTACGCTCTGCTTCCTTTCAATAGGAATATAATGCTAATGTTGGAATCACCCGGTATTCATGTTTTGAAGTACATTCACAATAAATTCGTTTCTGGATATAATGCTGGTATGAATTTCTTCTCTCTACTGTGCGGCGCTGAGCAGCTTAACTTCTTAGATATAAGTAAAGTGGGGCTTGTTAAATTTATGTGGATTAATCCTTTTTATTCCTGTTTCCGAATTTTGTCAATGATCCGCTATTTGAAGCCAAATTTTGCCACACAGCATGGACTAAATTAGTGACGTTGTAGTCACTTCGCGGTCGAATTTGAAGCCGCTGTAGGGTACACATTTCAGACCGCAAAGGGGAACCGTAAAAGAGAAGCATGCGCATACATAAACTGCTATTATTATATTCGAGAGAAGCGTTACTAACTTAAAGGTCGCTCGATGGTGGGCGAAATGCTGGATGAATCCTGCTGCATGTGCTCGCCCTAGCGCTTCCTTAATTAACACTTTGAGCGCAGCGCGACCCACCAGCGGTACCAGATGGTCTAAAAACGGCCAGTCTGCTAATATAAAGCTTATAATAAAAAATACTTGTAAATTTATAGGTTTCGGTGCAATAATTAAATTTTAATTTTTCCTTACTTTTTGAAATTCAATGAGGTAGTAATTCCATTAGAAATTTTTGCCGACAGACGCAATTGAAAAAAAATATAACTCAGTACAGGGTGACACAAAAAAAACAGAGCTCACTAAAAGTCTTATAACTCCTGAAATTTTATTCAGTTTGAAACAAAAATTCTATGGAATTATGTNAAGATTACAATTCAGTTTTAATTACTGAAGCGTATTATACATTGAAATATTCAGACGCATTTCAAGTAACCACATATTAAATTTGAATGCAGCAAAACTTGCCAAGTAAAAGCGGTAAGCTTTAGCCACGTTTGATTGCACCGCTCATCAGTTCGTTCCTAATTGTCGTCATGGGTCCTACAGCTTCTGGTGACAGGCTTTATATCGTCGCTCGTCACTATTTACGCTCTGCTGCCTCTCAATAGGAATATAATACTAATGTTGGAATCACCCGGTATTCATGTTTTGAAGTACATTCACAATAAATTCGTTTCTATGTATAATACTGGTATGCATTTCTTCTCTCTACTGTACGGTGCTGAGCAGTTTAACTTCTTATATGTAAGTAAAGTGGGTGATTGTTAAATATATATGGGTTCATTCTAGTGCGTATCTACGATTCCGGACTATATAAAGTCTGGTCCCTAAACTCGTCTTCATCATCGATTTTCAATGAAAATTCGATTGAACTAAAAATCTTTAACAAAATGGCTGGTCTCCGAAGGCTCATGGAATGCTCTTCCGTGGCGGTCTAAGGCATGTCGGACTGGCTAGGCTCTGGTGACGCCAGCAGCTGGGATCTGTTCTCAGTGATGGTCCGGGGTGAGTCACCAGAGCTGAGCCGAAGCGTCAACCTGAAGCGTCTATCTCGTCGGACTGAAATTTCTCAGAAATGCATCCCCAGATTTTTATGTCATCCTTCTAGTTTTATTATTAATGATCTGGCTTTTTAAGCTCCTTCCCATGTTATTATGTTGGCGTCTTGAGTACATTTAAGAATCTACCTTTTTATTCTTGTTTCCGAATTTTTTATGTGATCCGATATTTGAAGCCAAATGTTGCGGCACAACATGGACTAAATTAGCGACGTTTTAGTCACTTCGCGGTCGAATGTGCAGCCGCTGCATTTAGAGTACACATTTCAGACCTCAAAAGGGAACCGTAAAATAGAAGCATGCGTATGCATTATTATATTCGAGAGAGGTGTTACTGACTTATAGGTCATTCGATGATAGGTGACATTCTGGGTGAAGCTTATTGCATGTGTTCGCCATGAGTACGTGCAGCACAACCCACCAGCGCTGCCAGACGATCTAAAAACGGCCAGGTCCGCTAATAAAAAGCATATAATTAGAAAAAAAATACTATTATATCTATTGGTTTCGGTGCTATAATTAAATTTCATTTTTTCCGTACTTTTTGAAATTCAATGAGGTAGTCCTTCCATTAGAAATTTTTGTCGATAGACGCAATTGAAGAAAACTAAATTGCAGAATTTGTCCAGAAAAAAAGACCCTGCAATTCGCTGATGTTTTAATTCACTTTTACTCGACGATTCCGTGATGAAAACCTGCAATTTGGTCCTGCATTATTTTCTACTTCATTGAACTTTCAGATAAATGAAATAACGGTAGTAAGCTGCTGCGTCTTTGAGCTTCGTTTAGGATTATGCCCAATTTTATGCAATAGTGCATTTCAAAAACAAAAGGGAATACAAAAATTAGATTAGTACTCACTGCAGTGAGTACTGAGTTATATTTTTTTGTAGGACCGATGAATATTTGCCAATATAACCAGGCCTGCCTTTCCAAAAAACAATGTTTTAGTATTATCCGTGTATGCCTAACCCTTCCTATCCTAACCGAAAACGATCTTTGTACATTAACAAGCAACTCTCTTTGATTGCGTCTGCGATGAAGTGAAGCCAATGTTGACCCCACGCTAACCAAGAAAAAATCCGCGTACCGATCAACTGTAATATCCCCATATGGAAATAGTAATTTGATTTTTTCCGATTTCAATTTCCACATTACTATGTTCCACACATAATTCCAACATTCTGGCAATTTATTCTCAACCCAAGTTTCCCTTGCAAGTGATGTTAAAAAGACGTGTAAACACATCATGCGGTAAAGATATCAATTTATTATCACGTGTGTAAGAAGATAATAGGGAAATTATTATCATAAAGTACGTCGTAATCATCATTGTCGGTAATCTATCGCTCAATATTTAGCAGTATAGAGTTAGACTTCATACTTTATACTCCTAATGAGAGAAGTCTTCGGCATCTCTACCTTAATGTTGTACATGAGGTAGTGTGAATGATGTAAGGTCATAAAAAGTAAAATACCATAAGCGAGGACGAGAAATTTTAAGTTTTTCCGCGTATTTTCAGAAATATAATTTTATTCCAGAGAAGGGCATTACCTGCCGCAGCTGAAAGAGGTCATAATGTGCAAGATTTTAGGAAGCTCGGCGAGGTTAGAAATTACTTCAAAAAATTCTAGAGCTTCCAAAATGTCGCGAGATGAGATTTTCAGAAAAGTGAAGTCACTTAGAAAATAATCATGAAACTTTCAAATAAAAAGAGGGTACATTTTTCCTCGAACTTTTCCTTTTCCTCAATTTTTTTCATTTTTATAAATAATTAGCAATCATTCGAAGCGCATTAGTCTATCAAGACTTTAAACATATTGGACATCACAAGAATGTAAAGGTGAACCAAAGCACTGATCCTGTTAACTCATTGGCCCCTATTTAAAAGTGATGAATTATGCATGATTATTGATGTCTGTCCATGAATTTGGAGTGTCTCATAAACTATCAAATGAACAACCGTCAGGAATTTTCGAGCATGAACTTGTCTCCGTAGAAGTCATATGAATGAATCATTCACTAAATTTTTTGTAATGAAAGCAGACTAAGTATTCATGTTTCACAAAAAACACTTGTATTGAAATGTAAGTCCAGAGTGTGCGAAAATAGATCGAATATACTAAGAATGTGTCACTCTTGCATGTTAATGGTAGCCGAAGCTGCATAAAAAGGCACATATTTCTGTAATCGGTATCCTGAAAGATCAAATCTGTTCGGTAAGTTGGATAATAATATGCCGATCTTTTACTATGAAGAAAAATGCCTTTGACCACCTCGAGCTCATCACGCTATGCAAGTGAGAGGAAGTTAAAGTTCTCGCTCCTTGACCGCAAAGTTTTTAACATCTAACGTATAAGTAGAAATAAAGCGGCCACTGTTAATTGGACAATTCAGCTTTTATGTTGCTTAATGCTGAAATTTATCATCTAAAACGTGGATGTTCGAATGCGTCTTGAGTTGTCAATGGCTATTCTGTTGACGGAGTACGAAAAATAAAATTACTTCTATGCTAAGATCGGTTAAAAGTACTTAGTAATCGTACCTGCATCAAAAAGATCTAATATAGCATCAAATGCGGTGAAACCGGAAGAAAATAGGATTTTGTAGTACATTTTGCTACAGTCAATTGTGCTATTTCTCAAGCCTTATTAATAGCCTTCATTTACGAATGAAAATTTTCCCAACCAAGAGAATACTGTCCTAGTCAAGTCAAAAGTCCGGTAATGAATCATGAAAAAGGAATTACGAACCATTCTCTGAATATGACGACATTGAATGGGTGCATTTATAGAAAATAATGACTAACTTCCCAAAAAAGACAGCATGTTGACTACAACCGTTGTTTTTCTATGGCTGGACTAGAGTAGCAGGCCACTACTATGAGTCGTACTATAATATATTTGTATAACTTACCTATCGTTGTTGTTCAGTATCCATTTTAGACTGTGTATAAGCGTTACCACTGAACAACACAGATAGTAAAACACAGGTTGGCTAAGAACATGTACTGGGCACATACTTTCAAAAAAAGTTAAGAGATCGTAAGTTCATCAGCCAATCATTGACGGCCTTTCAAGCAAAATCCACCAATCATAGACAAGAAAATAGATGGCATCTCGAAGCTCACACGTGGTAGACTCTTAGATCAATCCGTCTTCTTAATGAATCTGAAACAAATAACAGGATTACTTGAGTATTGTGGAAATTATTCAACTTTTTATGAGCTCTGTTTTTTTTGTGTCACCCTGTACTTACTGCAGTGAGTGACAGAAAACGCATTTTCTCGTCGACGAAAACGTGGTCACATACGGACAGACGGACAGACAGACGGACGGACATGACGAGCACAATAGCGCTTTTTTCCATTAATGAGAAAATGCGCTAAAAACTATATTGCAGAATTTGTCCGCAAAAAAGACCCTGCAACCCACTGCTGGCTGGTGCTGGCACTCAACGTGTTAATGCACTTCTACTCAACGTCAGCGTCCGCGACGATAAGCTGCATTTTGGTCCTGCATTCTTTTCTACTTCATAAAACTTACAGATAATTGAAGTAACGATGATAAGCTGGTGCGTCTTTGAGATTTGTTTTATATTAAGCACAATTTTAAGCAATAGTGCATTTCATGCATAAACACAAGCGAATAAATAAATTAGATCAGTACCCACTGCAGTGAGTGACAGAGAGCGCATTTTCTCGTCCGTCCGTGACGGGAAATTATGGACGGACGAACGGACGGACGGACGGACGGCGGACACGTCACGGATGGACGGACGGACATGACGAGCACAATAGCGTCTTTTTCCATAAATGAGAAAATGCGCTAAAAACCTGCTGAGCGTTTTTCGTGATTGTCATGTCATCTAATTAGTTGCGGACGCTGGTATCGGAACAATTATATCTGCTTATTCGATGAAATTTACGAAAAAAATTTTTAGATAATGCACAAGTAACCGAAAATCTGCTATTTTACACCCATATATAATCTGCTTTTTAATTCCAAGGGCATGTATTAAAAAATTGACCGTTCATTATTCAAGGTTAATTTAGATCAACTTGCTACGCTGCAACGAATCTGGTGCTGTTATTGTAGTAGATAGTGAGTGAAGTGAAGGAAATATTAAGTTGGAACAACCTCTGGCCAAATATTGTTGTTTGTTTTTGGCCTCTATGTTGTTGCAAGGTGATGGATTGATTTAAAAACTGAAAAATATTTTAACTTTTTATTTGCATTTCAGAATTGTAAGGCTATATTTAAATTTGGCCCATGTAAAATTTAATTTTTTATTAATTAGCTTCACGTGTTGGTTGTCGCACTAAAACGAATTTCGGCTCCTGAATTGGGGTGAAATAAGATCTTTTCACAGCCGCCTGGGCCTGAATAAAAGCTGCTGTCGGCATAATTACTCCCGAAGACGCTTGATTACTTCCTCGTTCTTCCTCTTTTACGCCCCTCGAGGGAAGACGTGCTCCACTGCTGAGGAATTAAGGAACACGACATGGAGCCCTTACGATGTCCGGGATCGCTGACCAAAAAATAATGTTAGGGTTTTATTTAACATTTATATTAGGAACACGACATGGAGCCCTTACGATGTCCGGGATCGCTGCACAAAAATAGTGTTAGGGGCTTTTTATTATTATTATAAACATTTATATTTTTAACCCTTACTCACTGTACATGTCATGCGTCAGATGTATGAATTTTTTCCATCGATGAACCTATTGGGAAGGAAAACTTTCCGGGGAAACTTAAATGTGTAATGTCGACAGAAAATGAACTGAATGTTTTTTTTATGACACAATAGTGTACAGACGTTAATAGAACCTATCTGTTCAGAAATGCTCATTTTAATTATTGATTGTTTCTGACCCACTTGGAGCGAGGCTGTTGCGAGTGTGGTGAATGTGTCGTGCCTGAGGTGAATGTGTCGTGGCTGAGGTGAATGTGTCGTGGCTGAGGTGAGTGTGTCGTGGCTGAGGTGAGTGTGTCGTGGCTGAGGTGAGTGTGTCGTGGCTGAGGTGAGTGTAACGGTCACACCTGTTGCAGAGCAGCCTGGGACGTCGTGTCTGCCGGTGCTCAAGTGCTGCTCCCGCTGTTGTCCCGCGCTGTTCCTTATTTCGGTGAAGCCTGCACTTACAGAGAAAAACTGTCTTTGTCCAAATGGCGATGAAAAAAAACTTACTGAGAAAAACTGTCTTTGTCCAAATGGCGATGAAAAAAAACTTACTCAGAAAAACTGTCTTTGTACAAATGGCGATGAAAAAAAACTTACTGAGAAAAACTGTCTTTGTCCAAATGGCGATGTACTTTTTGCTATGGTGAGGGCCATTCTGACCCAGTTTAATCAGTCAAAAGTATTATTTGGGTGAAGATTTGCACTTACTAAAAAAATTGTTACTCTGTCCAAATAGCAATTTACTTTTTGCTCTTGTAGGGGCCATTTTGACCCAGTTTTTCCTGGCAAAAGTACGTATTGGTCCTCATGCTTGGCAGTGAATAGTGTATTGAAATTGCTATTTGATGGCCGTAAAAACTTTTTTTGGTCGATTGCGTTCGATTAAATATTACAGTTAATTATTGAAAATAGGCTTGCCAATTGAAAATATCTGATAAATAAGCTGAAAAGTGTCCATGGTTTTTCAAAATTGAAATGCTCAAATGAGTTTTAATGCCATATATGAATATATATTGACAAAATGTTTCAAACGCACTATATTTCGCTATTTGTCGAGGCTCTTTTAACGTTAGCTAAATGTGCAGCTACATGTAATAATATTTTATCACTGTTGAGTTTAATTAAAATTGTGCATTATTTTTCTACATCCGTGGTGAATATTCAGTGATGAATATTGTTGATTAGTATAAAAATCGTGTGAAAATTGCAAATGGTGACATTATACAGTATAAAGAGTGTAAATTAGTTCAAGATCGCATTATTTTTTCAAGTTTGAAATTCCGAATCGTTTCATCAATTGTATATCAAATCATTCAGCTTCCGGCAGTTCAATCCTACATACTTTCGATAGGAAATATATTATTAAATATTAATAATATGCACGCGGATGAAACCTGATTTCACTTATGGTAGAATTTTCAATAATTATAGTAGTTGTGTTAGGTCTTTCAACATTTAAAAAACGTTAGTTCTGTGAAAAATACAATTGACTTAAAATATTCCATATATTTGAGATGAAAAATTCATTCTAATCATGGGTCCAAGCCTAACTGCGACTGTAATTCCCAACCACTGTAAGCTTATTAATAAATCCATAATGCCGTCTACAGTACCAACTCTGTACCACCCTGTTTTGAGGGCAAATGACTTGAATCAATGACGAGATCAATGAATACCTTAGTGCAGGTGTCAACTAACTCATGAATAGTGAAGAACCTATGGAGTGGTATCATGGTAACACCAGTAATGGTGAGGTATCATATAGTAACATTATGGTAATAGTAAAGAACCTATAGAGTGGTATTATGGTAACACTAGTAATGGTGAGGAATCATAAAGTAACACTATGGTAATAGGGAAGAACCTCATAGAGGTATCATGTAACTTCTAGAGTTTTCGGCATTTTACCACTCTAAAAAAAGCCTACTCATCGCATCATGTTTGGTATCATGAACGCTCTAGAGTTGTCTGCATTTTACCACTCTAGAAAAAAATTACAAATTGTATTATGTTTGGTATCATGAGTGCTCTAGAGTCGTCTGCGTTGTCCTTTCTAGAAAAAGGCTGACCCATCGCTTCGTCCTTTCAAATTGTTTGGTCCTTTCTTGTTCTTGACGTCGAACTTTATTTCTTAATAACAGTCATTATCAGCCAATGGTTCCGTGGCTGATGTAAGTTTTCTTCAGAAGCATTCACAGCAAAGCATCTTCGGCGTTGAAGAAATTGGCCTGTTTTGGCCTGAAGTCGATTATTGTACTTTTTGTGACTTGTTCACGGATCTAAAAACTAGCCTTTTGACAAGATCTTTTCAACAGAATTTGGTTTGCATCATCACTGAACTTTAACTAGTTTCGTAGGGTACTAGGTATTTCAAGACTGAATATACTTTTGCATAGCATTATCTATTTCATTCTTGAACGCCTATATATACTCGGATCATCAATGCCTCAAAGCGAGAAAAATGTTGTCGAATGCATGAATTGTAGCGCAGCTTTTTTTTAGGCTTATAATCGTGGATTTCAAATTCCAGTCATCATTCTGGTACTTTTTATAAACCATGGGTATACTTATATATTTTAATGAGGTAACTGCGCAGACGTCGTTAAAAGAGACTTGGAAGCTTCATTATTTTTAATATTTCTTTAAGACTTAACCAGGAAGCCTGAAATTATCCTTGTTGCACGCCTTTGAACACTCTCGACTAAATTTTTCCAAATTTCCAAACTCTAGATTCTGGTGCACGACAGCGACAAATAACAGATTCATCGCTTCTGCATCTCGGTACTCTTGAGAGAGTCTGATCAGTCCAAACAGTTTATTGGATTTATTATCTTGTGTTTCAAAATGCCTAGAAAATCTTTATCACCTTGTCGACATAAACTCTACGGTACACTTTTCAATCTTTAATCTCTCGTTGTTACCATGTCTTCTCATACTGTAATCTTGCTGTGCATTGTTCCTGCCGAGGTAATTGTGAATAGCCTGTGAATGCAGTGTACGTTACACTTGTTAGCATCGAAACTCAGGTACCACGTATATAAGTCCAGTCAACTAACCGATCAAGACCATCTTTCGGTTGCACTTTGTTCGACGCATCCTTCACTGTATTATAAACTTTTTTATTTCTCTACTTATAAAATTACGTACAATTTTTATCAAGAAAAAATCTCGTCTTTATTCAGTGCTTAAGCTATTCGTGCTTTTTATTAGATGATTACGAATCTTTGAGTCATGAGCATTAAGGAAGGACAAACCATTACCTTCTCGCCATAGGTCGAGTGGCTATTCAAGCTTGTCCTCTTCTATATTTTAGCCTCGCTACTACATGGCAGTTAAGGGAGGGTTTTTACCTTAGGATATTTTGTATCAAAGGGCCATATTTCATCCAGAAAATGACGAGAAAATATATTTTGAAGTTTTCTGTACCGCGTCGTACGGGCGACGCGTGTAAAATATTTAGTTTCTGGGACCAGGAGGCGCTGCACAGGGTTCAAGTATTTTTTGACACAATTCATCTACATTGACAGGTTTTAACAGGTATACTTCCTGTTCCATAATATTTCCTATGGATGAATCTCATTCAAGTTTTCTAAAATTAATCAAATTTTAGATCAATTTACTTAATAGTAATTTATTTTTGGTTGAAGATTTATTCCGGAAAATTATTTGTAGGGTAAGGTAAGTTATTGCAAAAAATATATCTGAGATTTTTCACGTGGATGAGTATCGAACGAATAAAAGAATTTCCCATTCAAGAAGAATGCTATGGGATAATTATCAGACAACTTCCAAATGGTTAAATCTTATACTCAATCCACACCACATACTAAAATTTGCGAAAATGTTTGAAATCAATTACAATTAAACACTATTCTACTTTTACTTTTCATACTTCTCTCTATTTTTACTATAAATATTATTTCATATTCATAATATTGACATTTATTTTAAATAGCTTCAGTGATATTTATCGTTGTCAATTCGCTGTCATTTCCTGGCGCTGAATCTCCCTTGGTCTTTCAAGAAACGCTTATCGTCTTATCGAAATTCTTTGATCGTAGCGAATCAACGATTTCATCACAGGCATACAGACTTGTGCAGCATAGAATTCGCTTTGAAACAACATGCATGCGCTGTGAAATGTATATTCTAAGGTGAAAAATGAACTCAATTATATATATTGAACAATATTACTTTATGAGAGTGTACTCAGTGGAATGCGTGAGGCATTGTCCAACTAGCTATGCACTTTTTAATCTTGCATTGGGCATCTTGATCCAGTTTGGTCTGACATAATTAGAGGCCTATAATGTTACGCTTGCTCTCTGTTGTGCTGTAGATATGAAAGCGTGTTACTATTGTGCAATTAGGACTATTTATTTCATCTGAGTGGATTAAGGCTTACATCTTTAAGAAACAAACGTGATTATATCTGATTCTGTGATTCAAATTTTTGTTTCATGAATCGTTTCTAGAAAACTGTTCCCCCCGAAAATCCTTTTTTCTTATCCGTTATACTATTTCTGTCCCGTGTGCACACACAATCTTCCATCTATATGAGTCAGCATCTCCATATTGTTGTGAGTCAACAATATTGGTGGAATTTAAATTATTTCTTTCATGCTCGAAATAATAATTATCACTCAATTAATGGAATAATTAGTTATCACTCATTTAATGGAATAGATTCATATAAGGATTCACGATCATATACATAAAAAAAATATTAAGCGAATTTTTTATACATATACTGTTAAGTGTTAAGATGTCAATGAACGACGCAAATCGGTTTCGATTTGACAAAAATGTGAATCTGGAATAAAAAAAATTTATTAATTTCATGTCTGACCAGCTTTAAGACATGCTGCGGCTCGAAATAGTTTTGTTTGATTTTATTGTTTTCAGGTTGAAAATAAGCACTAATAAGACTCGATCTCGGCTTCTTTGGCAAGGGAACATCGAGAATCATGAGCTTATTTGGAAAAGCCAACTCTGACACAGTAATATTTCCTCGAGAATACTGCTTTAGTCCATCGCTAAGACTGCTTTAGTCCATCGAATATAAGGCTTCAGTCCATCGGTATTACGGATTCAGTCCATCGATATTACAGATTCAGTCCATCGATAAGACTGCTTTAGTCCATCGAATATAAGGCTTCAGTCCATCGGTAGGACGGCTTTAGTCCATCGAAAATACGGCTTCAGTCCATCGATGGGACGGCTTTCGTCCGTCGAAATACGGCTTTTGTCCATCGATAAGACGGTTCTAGTCCATCGGTTTGATGTCATTACATTTTATATGAAATCTGCCTTGAGCTTCAAGCCGCTTTAGACGCTAGCACATGTTATATAAAATATGTTGTGAATTCAATGGCTTTAAAGAATTGGATGTTGGAGGTTTAAGAACACAGTTTTTTCTTTTAGCTCCTCTTGTATGTCACTTTGGCACGTGTGTCTTATTTTTAGTGCAATTTGGGACATTTTTTGGTCTCTATTCTTTTTCTGTCTTTTTTTTAACACTGAAGGACTGTCCTGAACAATAGCATCCACAACCTAAGAAATGTGAATGGAATCGCTAGTATAAATTTTTTTGTCAAGATTATTCACTCAATTAAAACGAAAAGATTTAGTTCTAATAATTAACCGAAACCGTTTGAAGTTTGATTCTCATTTTCTCTTTTCATACGTTTTCGCTCATGATATAAATTAATTCATAATATTCATAAAATTAATTCATTATTATTCATAAAATAATTTTTAGTGCTTCTTGGTGACAACTATTTAAATTCTTTTATTATGCGTTTTTGCCGACGTAATGTAGAAATTAATTCATTTCCTGATTTACCAGACAATTTTATTAACTGTTTAATTATCTCCTTTTGACTATTAGAGCAGATTTCTTTAAAATCTTCAATTTTGCATAGCACTTGACCTTTATTTTTGTGGCACTTGATTTCTATACTTTTTCATATCTGTTAAGTTCCACAGTTTCCTGAACAAATTGAATATTTCACTAAAATTCTAAATTTCTGTTCGATAGTCTTAGCTTGCGTTTAATTTTTTCCAACTCAAACTTTTTTTCCTCACTGAACAATGTGAGTACCGCGCATAAGTGTCGAGAAACGCGTCAATGCAGCAATAGAAGCGTCAGCACCGGTCGTCCGATAGCAACGGTTGTGGCAGCGAGACAATGCCAGTGTTGCTCGGGGTACATAGAGTACATAGAGGTTGATATCACTTCAGAATAAAACAGCTTATAGCTTTGCGATCTTGCGGTATTAATTTGGATTGAAACAGCTTATGGCATCCCGATCTTGCGATAGCACTTCAGATTAAAACAGCTTATGCTTCGCTATTTTTTAGTTATCACTTCAGATTAAAAAAACTTGTGGCAAGCGGGATCTTGCAGTATCTGTTCAGAATAAAACAGCTAGTTGCTTTTTGATCTTGCAGCTTCAGTTCAGATTAAAGTAGCAAGAGTCTTTTCAGTTCAGTTCAGATAATAACAGTCGCGGCATGGCAATCTTTATGCCAGCGTTGCTCGGGGTACATAGAGTACATAGAGGTTGATATTGATCAGATTAAAACAGCTTATAATAAAACAGCTTCAAATTAAAACAGCTTATAGCTTTGCGATCTTGTGGTATTAATTTGGATTGAAACAGCTTATGGCATCCTGATCTTTCGGTATCACTTCGGATTAAAACAGCTTATGACTTCGCTATTTTTCGGTATCACTTCGAATTAAAACAGCTTATAGCTTTGCGATCTTGCGGTACCACTTGAGATTAAAACAGCTTATAGCTTTGCGATCTTGCGGTACCACTTGAGATTAAAACAGCTTATAGCTTTGTGATCTTGCGGTACCACTTGAGATTAATCACAATCTTGCTGTATCATTTCACATTAAAAAGGCTTGTGGCAAGCGGGATCTTGCAGTATCTGTTCAGATTAAAACAGCTAGTGGCTGTGTGATCTTGCAGCTTCAGTTCATATTAAAGTAGCATGAGTATTTTCATTCATGTAGAATCAGTTCAGATAATAACAGTCGAGGCAGGACAATCTTGCGGTATCAGTTCAGAATAGAAGAGCACATGGGGAAGCAATGACTCAGAATCGATGATGCCTGAAATATTTAATATTACTGTTTTTTTTAACAAATTGGTAGATAGTAAAACTCGTGATGAAACCAGATAAAAAATTCATAGAACTTATTTTCGATAAATGTTAAGTATAAATTTGGTATAGATAAAATTAAAATTACTAATACCACATAGAACTGAGGGGTCAAATCCAGTATTCAGCATCGCCTGAAATAGCCCAGCAATTAGAATTATGCATCCATGAACCGGGAAGGTAGAATCCTAGTTTCTATTGTTTCAAATATTTTGGAGATTCGAAATAAACCGAGGCGACATGTTGCCCGAGAAGTCCAGTCTATTTAGACCCTAAAAGTCTGCTAGCATAAAAACTATATGACTTCGGTTCGCAGAATTTGCATGTCAAGACCTCGTATCCGGCGTTGTCTCCGCAGATTTATAATGTTAACCTTCACCACTCGGTTTGTTGTAGTTTCTATCTCATATGATTTAAATTTTGTACATGATCGCAATGATTAATATGAAATACAGGTACATTTTATTGGATAATGTGCACCTACTATAAATGAGTTGTGCTTTCGTGTTCGAATGTCAATGAATGTTTGTTTACTGGCATTGTATTTAGCATTCTCTTAACATTGTCATCAGATTGATAAACCACCTGACCTCTCCTTAACATTACGTACAACTGTTGCACCCTAACATCCTCGGGATCAATTCTGCTTCACTATACATTCAAAGGCTAAAAATTCACTGCTTCAATTGTGTGGCGGCAAAAATTCTTTTGTATCGGTTATAGAATGGCTGGCCTAATGGAAGTCGTCCAATTTTAAGTGTAGAATGGCGTCCAATGCAAATGAATACAACGAACGCTCGATGTTTTACTTCGAGATCACATGCATGCTTCTTGGAAATACTGGTTTGTGATCAATAGAAGACAGGCCATGCAATGAATGCTTGTTTTAGTTATAAAAAATCAATAAAAAGATCTGGTTTGTGGTCAATATTTCGGTGCGAAGCTGGAAGGTGAACTGCGATGTGCTCTGAGCACGCCGGCTGCAGTGACGCTAAGTTTGACTTTTATTGGGTAATATTTAAAGCCTAATAACTACCTCAACGATAGAATGTGATTCATGCGAATTGTGTTCAGCGTAGAATATTCTGAAATGTTTTTGCTTTTAAATTTCCCAGCGTAAAACCAATTGTTCAAATAGTACGAGAACTTTGATCTGTTTCGCAACTAAAATACGGGAAAAAATCAGTACATTTCGAGTTTTTATATTGAAGTTCAAGAAGAGAAGTTTTTTAGAGAAGTTTTTTGTCTGGAATCGATATTACAGATTTTAATATATAGTGGGTCATCTAAAGGCTGCAAAAACGACCGGTTTGATGTTCACCGCTATACTTCTGCCTTGTCTCCATTGTACAAAAATTAGTGGAGTTTTCTATCCAACGCAGGTAATATGGGCTCTTCCAATGATTTGTCACAAAAAACTTTATTTCGAAAGCCTAATTATAATTCATTTGATAGTTTCTTGTCTCGATTCTGTCGAGGTTAATTGGTATTTTTGATCTTTCTAGGCATATATTATAATCTCGTAACGACTCTTTTCTATTTTTTTAGCGCATTTTCTCATTTATGGAAAAAATGCACTATTGTGCTCGCCATGTCCGTCTGTCTGTCAGTCTGTCCGTCCGTCTGTACGTCCGTCTGTCCGTCCGTCCGCGACCTCATGATTTCGTCGACGAGAAAATGCGCTTTCTGTCACTCACTGCAGTGAGTACTGAGTTATATTTTTATTTTATCTCTGCGCTTTATTGAAACTGATTCAATCAATTTCGATTGATCTTGCATTTGCAGATGTTGCAAACTCGAGCGGCTAATTAATCACACTTTAGATCACAAGCATTATTGGCCGTCTAATTTATCCGCCTGCCATTGCCATCGATCAGAAAATCTCGTCGTTTATTTCAAGCGACGAACGATTCGAGGCGGGACAAAATTGAACTTTAGGCTCATTATCAGCAGGCATATTGATCTGTTGATGATCGTAAGGTGCTCTGACTGCTCTGAGTTTCTAACAACTTGCTGAGGGAACAACCTTCGCTGCTCAAAATATTGCACTTACTTAGCGACGAACGATTCGAGGCGGAAAAAATTGAACTTTAGGCTAATTATCAGCGGGCATTGATCTGTTGATGATCGTAAGGAGCTTAGACTGCTCTGAGTTTCTAACAACTCGTTGAGGGAACAACCTTCGCTGCTCAAAATATTGCTCTTACTTTACAGACGACATCAGGCAGGTGAATGACGCTCTCGCGTGTCACTATTAATAAACGAATTCTCAAATTATAATTTTTAAAATTCGAATCGTTTTTCGGGTTTGGTGAAATGATATTTCCGAAATTTTAGTTGAATTGTTATATTTAATTTTGTTTAAAATAATTGAAATTAAAACATTCGTTTTATTACTTGAGGTCTTTAGTTTCAATCGATGCGCTTGCAAAATGGATTCAATGATCACAGATAATGCTTCTTTCCTCTAACATTGATCCGAATAAGTAGAAAATTTTGCATGATGCAAGGCCAAGAGTGTTAATAAGAAGGAAATGACACTTGTACGTGTGAGGCCTTGTAGAAATGAACGTTGCTCATTCTTATTTGTTATAATTTGTCGGTTGTTTTAA
Organism: Hyalella azteca; assembly: GCF_000764305.2. NCBI lineage: Eukaryota > Metazoa > Arthropoda > Malacostraca > Amphipoda > Hyalellidae > Hyalella > Hyalella azteca. The sequence goes on along the minus strand of NW_025943934.1, from coordinate 85,310 downwards.
CGTGCAGGTACAAACGAAATTAACGGTCAGAAAATACGAGTATTTAATGTACGTATCAACTGAAGCACTTAATACTAAATAAAATTATCAAAAAAATAAAAGCGTTATTATTATCGAATATTAAAAATTAAATTAATTTTTATTAATAAATTATTATTAAATGATAATTTAGTATTATCATTATTAAATAAAATGATTATTTTACGTAATAATAATAATTATTATAAAATAAAATGTTATTATAAAATTATTTAATAAAGAAAAACGTTATTAATCAAATACATGAATTTATAATCGAAGACATTCCAGTGCAAAATATTAGGAACACGGATACTTTAATATAAATTAAGTGGTAGCGAGATTTTATTTTAGTGAAATTATCACACCAATACTGCAAGAAATCGTTACTTAGGCCGATGGCACTGAGAGAAATAGGATGGTCTGGATGACCCACTTTGATGAGTCAACCGCGTCCGAATATCGATGCACTTTTTCGACTCACTTGCCCCATTTGTGGGTCATACTGACCCATTAAATTCCAGGCATGACTCACTTGTGACGTCAAATCTCTTATGACGCCACCCGTAGCATGGATACGTAGTTAGCATCTGGGCGTCAGAGCGATTTAACGCCACAAGTGAGTCATGCTTGAAATTTAATGGGTCAGTATGACCCACAAATGGGACAAGTGAATAAAAAAAGTGCATCGATTTTCGAACGCGGTTGACTCATCAAAGTGGGTCATCCAGACCCACCCATTTCTCTCAGTGTGGCACGGTAGTCAATGCAAGAAAGAGCTGGTTATTTGTGGTTATTTCGATATTCGATATATTGGACAGTGGTCTCTGCACCTACATAATATCGTCAGCGTGACTATGCATTTGTAGGCAATAGTCTGGCATTGTATCAAGGCGTTTAAGAAGAAGGAGGCACGAGTCATTTAGTAAGCAACAAGAAAGCTTGAGATCTGAAACCGTAATATCAGAAATAGTTAAGACTGAAACCGTAATATCAGCAATAGATATAAGACTGAAACCGTAATATCAGAAATAGTTAAGAGTTCATAATTCCGTCGGCCAGTCACGAAGTCTTTTCAAGCTAAACCCACCAATCACTGACCATAAATTGGGCCGCTCCGCATACCTATCAAATTTTATGCGGTTTATGCGTGCCGTGCTTCATTTCATCGTAATGGTTAAATCCCTTAAATAAATTATCATTAATTGGTTTCGCGGTACATCTCCTAATTTGTCAGGCCGTAGAAACCTCGCAGAGTTTTAATTTTTTGTCGTCTACCTACCCGAGAAGTGCCTCTAAAAATATCAATAAAAAATTGCCATAACATTTGTGCAGTTTTTCCAAAGCTTTTTTTTTGTAGCCTTCAGACTGGTTTAATAATATATTTTAATGATTTAATGGTCATGATTTGATTTGTCGATTCGTGTCGGCATTCAAATGTGACATATGAACATATGACATGCATTCATGTGCGTTCTGCAGCTAAAAGGCTTGGTCTTTATTAAATATTGAAGTTTCTATCTTGCTTTTTCACTGTTATTAAAAAATAATACTTTATAACTTGTAACTTTAATCAATGAGAGGTCGCCGATCAAGCAAAATCCATGCATAGCTTTTCTGAGACTTCAGAAACAATTAATTGGAAGAATTTCACATAAATTCTAATTATATTCCGACTTCATTAATAGAGACAAATCACTGCGTGCTAAGTAGCTTAATTTATACTTAAGGTGTTTCGATCTACCCGCTCCACGAATGATAATGATCTCTTCGTTCTATGAAGATTCTTACTTGAGGTACAGAAGATTCGTAATAATTAATATTTATCTGTTCACTTCAGGAATGAAGATGATCTTTTCGTTCTAAGAAGATTCCTACTTAAGGCATAATTATCTCTTCACTTCAGGAATTAAGGTGATCTCTTCGTTCTAAGAAGCTTCCTACTTAAGGCATAATTATCTCTTCACTTCAGGAATGAAGATGATCTCTTCGTCCTAAAATAACAAAACTACAACATCAAAAGTTTCTAAGGAAACCGAGGAAACCGGCTGTGAAGGCTCCGTCCAGTCGTCTTTATAAGCTTTCATGTGATGAACTTTAATGATACTTTTGAGGCGCACGTTTCTTTAGAGGCGTTACCCAGTAAAAATTTACAGACGCGGCAGCTTCTGATTTGGATTACCAGAAGCTGGGGCGACTCTAAATTTTGTTACCCAGTGAAAATTTACAGACGCGGCAGCTTCTGATTTGGATTACCAGAACCTGGGGCGACTCTAAATTTTGTTAGGGTAGGAGCCTGAATTTTGCCTCCGCGCTGCAAGAGTTATTCAGGGAAGCGACATCCACGTGCCTGAATTGCTGTTGTTGGTGACTTGCTGTTGTTGGTGACTTACTGTTGTTGGTGACCTGATTATTGATGAATACTGCCAATGTGACTTAGAACAGAATATATAACAAATAAATTTAAATTTTATAAGTCATAGAATTGAGATTTCAAGTTATTTAAATCCAACCAGGAAATGCAACCACATCGCAGTGATGCAATGTTTGCACACGGGAAATAAGTGCGATTTTGTCCGAATATCGTTGCAGCTTTTGCCCGTGTTTGAGGCATCCTGACCCAGTTTGGACACCGGCAGACAGAATAATCATTGCTACTTGCAGAGAGTGTGTTTAAGTTGGATAATATGACCCGGCCATTTGTGTGAGTGTATAGGTTCCAATATCGCGTGATCATTAATAAGACTGTAGCAATGCATCACTTTTCATAGGGAATAACTGTGCTGGTGCAAGACCTGTTGGATTTTTTCCAGGCATAACTCAATAATTCGACTTTGTTCAGTTCATTTGCCCCTGTCGGAAATGAATAATTCAGGTGAAAATAGCTTCGTAGCGTGCAAGTGTTTTCAGTACCTGCATGCTTCTGCAGGTCCATAAAACATTCTGAATCATTCATCATCGACAGTAACTTGGCTGCAGTACAGAATTACATAGGCGTAATGATGGCGGTCGATAGATCGTCGATAATGGAACGGCCAACTGGATTCTGCCAAAGCTTTTGAGCAGGATAGGCTCCCACAGACGTACGGGGGCAATTGGTTCCTGTTCACTGCACGTTACAAACACGTTTAGATAATTAGCTAGAAAAAAAGTTTTAGACATGTTTTGAGGTTATGAAAACTACCATTTTATGGAACTCAGCGTATTTTTTTTTTATTGTTATGTCTTCTCGCCCTTAGAATTCCAGTTTATTTATCCTATTTAGCTAAATAATTTAGATTCCTAATTTCTGTTAAATTTATCAAGATTTCCTGCGTCGTGCTGATTTTTTGTGATCACAGAATTGATTGAAAAAATTACTCAAAGCAACTATTTGGTAAGGCATTATCAGATTATGCTGTAAATTATTTTCCGCTAAAAATATTCATGATTAAAAAGACAATCTCATTTCGTTCTGTCAAAATTTCTGTACAAAAGCGTAGCATTTAAAATAATACTTTTATTCTACATGAAGTTGATGCTTAAATCTCCATTCGAACGTGAGTTAAGAGTAAAAGATTATTTTTTCGTTAGAAGGAGACATCAGTTAGAATCCTAGAGTATTTATTAAAATTTGTCATCATTTATATATGTTATTATTTTAGCCTCATAAGAAGATTGCGCACCCTTTCGCAGCATTGTTTTATTAATTATTATGCCATTACTTATATGATGAGTTAGTGAACAAGTTAGTGATAAGTTAGTGAACAAGTTAGTGATAAGTTAGTGAACAAGTTAGTGATAAGTTAGTGAACAAGTAAAAACAAATTTGCTAAATGCCCACAAAATCAGTAGCTTAGACGGTTTGCCGTTTTAATTATATTCTAAATCAAACGCCGGTATCTGAGATCAGCGACGTATCACAGTAGCTGGCGCATAAACGACGTTCAAAAATTCATCACCATGGCATTGCTGGAATTAAATTTCTGGTGCGGGAATTAATGAAGAATTTATCTCGTGATGGTAGGGAAAAATGAGCCTTATCTTCTCCCTGTTTTTAGGGTAATTTATCTTCAATTCTCATTTCCTGGTTGTAGCTTTTTTGAATACCAGCTTCCAGTGCTACATACAATATGTATTGGCATTATACAGTGAGAAAATTTCGTTAGTGTCTAAGTTTGGACAATAATGACGGCATTTGAAAAATGATACGAATTAATTTTGATTTCTTCAAATTTTATTTAATTTAATTAAATCAAAATAAATTTTAATTCCCTATGAATATAGTCTTTTGCTTGAAGTGCTTTCCTTCTGCGCTGGTACATCTTTGCAGCAAGTAAAGATCACGAATTTTGGCTTAAAATTCTAATAATTTCCGAGCGTCAGGCGATACCTTAAGCAACTTCATCTGTGAAATAATTTTACATTAATAAGGGCAATATTTTACCGAGTCGAATCATAATTTTCATGAAAATGTTGTCATCTTATGTTTGATGTTTTACACTCCAAAACGCAGATATTGCAGCTCAATACTGAGCACAGGTCACAAGTTGTAAAATGCTTGATAATTTTATTCCTTCATGTCAGTATTGGAAATTGATGAGCAACGCAGAACACAACGCTCTGAAACACAAGTCTCAAATCAAAGAAATTATTAGAAATGAACTATGACGAAAAACATCTGATATAATATAATCCAATGACCTCTGATATAAATATAATCCCTAGGTTTCAAGAACCTATTCGTCCATAATATTTAAATTAAATAAAAAGCCTGGCATCAGGTAAAAATAAATAACCCGAGAGGTCATTAACCCTAGAGCTCCAAAAACCCCTGACGCATTAATACCCTGAGCGCCTCCTAAAGCAGTTCCCCCTGAACGCCTTTACGGTGCATTAGGCTCCCTATCCCAGGGATCTGCCGACGCGTCTTAACAACCGTGCCGCCGTATCTCAGATACCGACGCGTAAATAAGACCGGCGTGATTAAAGTCTTCCTGGTCAAAACGAACTTGTGCCTCTGATTGATATGTTCCAGCGGTCGTTAGGCTGGGAATTTATGTATGCGTGGCTGCGATCTTCCTTCACGTATGGTATTCCAGACTTTGGCTCACATATATAAACGGTATTATGGCATCATCTTATATATATATATATATTTGACTAAATTTTGATGTTAGTTTGGTATTGTGTGTGAGTTTGAGGCCTGGCGTTGGAAATATATAGAGTATTCACGTGTCAATGATAATTATCGTGTTTGTTTGTCGCCTGCATCGGAAACTGCATTCTTAGTAAGGAAGAAATGCAAAACTGGGAAAAGGCGACCGGACTAAGAAGTTGAATTTTAATTTGGTGGCAAGAAATCGTTATCGATAGTTTTATCATTATTATGAGGATTCGGGAGAAAGGTATTAAAAATAGAAGAATTGGTGATCACTAGCTCGGAACGGCGGATTAGCGAGCCAGCCAAAAAAAAAAAATCTCGGGAATCACTCAAAATTACCACAGTGAGCGCTAAACGGACAAACGTTACGCGGCTAGGAGCCACAATTGTACTTCTATGAGTATCAATAAAATAGTTTCCGAATGAATTTACCATTTACTTTATTCATGTGTTGACAAAAGTGCGCCTAAAATTAATTTTCAGAAATACCGCTCACTCTATAAAAAAGCCCAACCAAATTTAAGAAGCATAATAGGTGGATAAAATGAACTGCTGTGTCGAACCCGACCATTATAGATAATTATAAATATTTGTTAGCTAAGTTTACAGCCCATACGGTTCTACGTAAGGTAGATTATAGACGGCCGTCCAAAGCGCGGTTGCCTTTGACGGCTAATAGACACAGAGGAGAATGGACCAGGTGTTGGCTGGCTCTTCGTGTTGTAACTCACTTAGAGCTACAATTGCTCCGTGGTCGTCATCAGGTGGGCTTCTCCGTAGACTTCTGCTCTACAGGGAGCGCTCGCACCCCTAAACTTCATCAAGAGTTTAATGAGCGACTAGCGCTGCAACTTACAAGCTCTGTAGCATCCCATCGATCTGGCCAGTCAGGCGTGAAATTTTGCATTTGACGTTAAAATTCGTTTCATTATTGGGGAATACTATTATGCAGTAGTGTATATAAAACCTAATGGATCCACATATCGTGCCTTTCTCGCAAAACTTCATCAAGAGTTTAATGAGCGACTATATAGCGCTGCAACTTACAAGCTCTGTAGCATCCAATCGATCTGACCGGTCAGGCGTGGAGCTTTACATTTGACGTTTAAATTCGTTTCAGTAGGGGAAATACTATTATGCATTAGTGTATATAAAATTTAATGGATCCACACACGGCACCTTTTCTCACAAAATTTCATCAACAGTTTGATGAGCGACTGGCGCTGCAACTTAACACCATCCCATCGATCTGACCGGTCAGGCGAGAAACTTTCCGCTTCGTTAAAGTTCGTTTCAGTCGTGAGAACTGTGAAATGTGTTACTTAATATTTAATGGATCCGCTGATCGCTCCTTTGACTACGAGTATCCAATAAATTTAGTGCCGGCGACCAGCAGCGTAATAAGTATATCGAAAAAAATTGAGGTATTTATGCGAATAAACCAAGCAAGTATCTTGCAATGTAATCTATTATATCATTAAAGAAGTTTATTGAAGGTTAAGAAAAAAAAAATAAATAGAAATCACAAAATATATAATTATACCTCTAAAATTTATTAAAATGTTATAGGGAATTTTCTAATATTAGGAGTTATATCGTGAGTTATATCTGTTTATCTATTTACAGCTTCTGCTGGGAAATTTGGTCATTTCAAGATGCCACGCCCAGCAGAATGAATTTATTCCTGAAAATTAGGATAAAAATTCGAAGTGGAATTACTTTGCAAACAGTCAGCAAGCTGATCAAAAAATTTATGTTCATGTAACGTTTTACGTAACGTTTTTCTTCTCATTGCTTTGCTTTACTTATAACTGATTAAGATTTTTTTAATTTATGCTCTTCCTATTTAGCGCATTTTCTCATTTATGGAAAAAAAGGCGCTATTGTGCTCGCCATGTCCATCCGTCCGTCTGTCCGTTTGTCTGTCTGACCGTCCGTGACTTCACGTTTTCGTCGACGAGAAAATGCGCTCTATGTCACTCACTGCAGTGAGTACTGAGTTATATTTTTTTCAAGCAGGCTCTGAACTCATATTGTTATTATTCAGGAACGCGATCATACTTGTTTGTCGAAATTAATTTAAAACATCTGCCACGCAACTCGTATCTTTGCTGGGGTTCTCATCATATAAGCGAATGCTTTTGGCATTTTTAGTTAGATATTCGATTTCAATTTAAGTTCCAGTAATATGAAAATTAAAATTTAATCATGGCTTAGAATATTGCATTGATGTAATCTATATTGAATGTTTAGCTTTCGTAAGCTCATGTGCTGCTCTACATCCGATCATTATTTGTATGTCGGCACTGTAGATAATTATGTTAATTATGCATCGTCGTTTTCAGGAAGTGTTGAATTTATTAGCTTTTTTGTGAAAAGTGAATTTTAATGTGATTCGTTGACTAGGATAGCCCAATTTCTAGCATAGCCTTTCCCAATATTAGCGGCAAAAATGGATAACTCGATGGAGCGCTCGAAATCAACTTCATCGCTGGAATTAGACGACACAAAGTCACAGGATGCCAATTTTAAGACCCGAGGCCCTCGGCTCTCTTTGACACCATCTCCCTCGTATTTGACTTCTTCATTCACGCTCTCATCTGGCCCATCTTCAACGCGAGGCTCAAATTGGTCCATAACCTCGAGCCTGCATCCGTTCTTGACGTTACCTGTGCCTCAGGACCGCCGTCACAGCGGATCATCCACCAGTCCTTCCCCTAGTGCTCCGGCTGTCGAAAACAGTTCTGTTTTCTCGGGTCTTGGCTGCGTCAAAGGTAAGGCTCGTCGTCGCTGTGCGAGTGGAGGCGAGGATGATTTGCGTCGCTCCTTTAACGTCGACGTTCGACGAAGGCCGAGATCGTGCAGTCTGCAGCAGTCAGCTGACATCACAGGACATAAAGCTAGAAGGAAGGCTAAACCAACCTCCCGGAAGTGTTGTCCGACTGACGCCACCACCTTACATGACAAGGAAAAATCGCGTCTTCTGGTCCTTGGTGCCCTGGGGATGTGCTTACGGTCGGACTCCTTCAATGACGTCACAGATTGTCTATCGAGCCCTAAGCATAGAAGCCACGAATACTATTATCGCTGTCACCCTGGGAGTATATCACCACCTGAAAAAGTCACACTGAATAATTTCTCCCTTGAAAAGAGAACATTATCGCTCTCGACTCCATCGTTGAACGAAGTGAAGTGTATTCCTGAACCGCGGCTACAGTCCAAGTCGTACATCGTCCGTCGAAGTTTGAACAAGTTACGACGGAATTTTTCTCGCGCGCATTCGACCAAACAGCACAAGAGTGAGAGAACTAGTAGCAAGCTCGAGTTCTTATCAGATCTTGACTTGGCTGACAAGAACGACGCCAAACGCAGGAGTAGAAATGACGTTCGGCCCTCGGCTGTTGTGTCTTCTGTCGTCACCAACTCTTTTGTCGGAGCTTCGTGTCTGCTGCCGAGCGCCAGTGCCGACAGCGACGGCCATTCCATCAGGTGAGCTTCTCGCTGTTTAAATATTTTGAAGTTTTTGCTTGATTTATTTTAGCTCGAAGTCACTCCGCGGTTTGTCGTCATTCGTCTGTTTAGGCCACTTCTCAGGCTAGGTGAGTTTACTACTTTCTTATGTTGCTCGTTGAATCCATGAATCAATTCTTTGTGTAAAATATTATGCAAAGCACCTTACCTCATGTTTATTTAATTCTGAAGCAAGAATTTCATCCTTTACATATTATGAATTAACATGCATTTACTGCGCAATGACAAAGAAATGTTTACTTTGTTAAATCAGGATACAAAATATATAATTATTATGTTTATAATATCTGTCACGGAATCCATGGTACTCATGTGATATGCTGATTATTGTAGCGTGTCATGCGAATGCAAAAAATTTAGGATAGGAAGTCAGAAGTTGCGGATGCAATGCAGGATGATCATGGGCATCTCTTTCGATCTCCGCCGTCCCTAAATGTTACTGGCATTTTGAAATCGTAAAGAATATCGTTTAGAATCCGCGTATTCCTTCGTATTGTGGCGCATATATAGGCAAATGATATCGGGCCCATACTTTAAAAAAAAGTTAAGAGATCGTACGTTCATTAGCCAATCATTGGCGGCCTTTCAAGCAAAATCCACCAATCATAGACAATAAAATAGAGCGTAAGAACTTACGTTATCTTAGCGAGTTTCGAAAGTAAGGCCCCAGAGTTCTTGGGTGATAATAGATACCGAAGTTTTCAGGGCTTGCCTTCATCATTAGCATCATTTCAATTTGAAAATATATACTCTGATATTTCGTTGCATTGCAAACGAAATGCAATGCAGTTCCTATTGTTTCCGGCTCGAAAACACACCCTTGTTCTCATCTTTGTCTAATATTCCATACGTTAAGAAGGAAGTGAAATTGAGAGAATGTGTTATTTTGTCCTTATTTTTCTATTTCACACAGCACTGCAGCAAAACATCAGTGGCACTTGTTTAGGTCTTTCTATGAACCAGTTCTAAATTAGTATTGGGCGTTTCCATATTTTTTTCGCTCAGTATGATGTAATTAGAGTTGATTTGTCACGCATTTGATTAAGGTTTGCGTGTACTTTGTTTCAACTAACACTATGGTAATTTATACTCTCCAATGTAGCCTTCATTAATTAAAAATTAATTAATTTTTATGATCAAAGCAATATTTGGGCGACTCATTTGATTACATGTTATTTATAACAATTATTGGTGGCTCTAGAAAGGAATGAATGAATATTTTCCTTTGAATTAGGACTTTTATTGTGTCACAGAGTCTATCCAATTGTAGGCAGTGTAAAGTTTTTTAATGTAAGAACGAATTCATTCCTGTCAATGAATGCAATAATACTGCGGACAATACAAAACTTATGAAGCTTTGTTATTTCCATTTTCATAATCAAACAATTACAGAGACTATAATGAGCAAATACGTAATAAGAAATCAAGAATATATTCATTTATTTCATCAATATCCAAGCATTGAAGAAATTTTGATACCAATGATAGACGACCAATAAATATGAACACACATGGATGCGTCATTACGATTATTGAACATCAGCTACCGCACAAAATGTGACACCTTTGAAAGTGTGCTTTATAAATGCCTGACCAATCACTTAGTAAATGAATAGCCACAGACGTCCTACAATGAGATTTATGCGACAAAACGCCATCATATCATCCATTTATTGATTATAAAAAATGATTAGTTTGAATGTTATCTCAACAAATGAATAGCCACAGACATCCTACAATGAGATTTATGAGACAAAAGGCCATCATCTCATCCATTTATTGATTATAAAAATGATTAGTTTGAATGTTATCTCAACCGTTCGTGCCTTGTCTCAGGCTCATCCCCTGAACAGCTTGGGGTTTGCTGACTCAGCTTTCGCCATAAAACATCGCGACTGCGCCGGCCAAACTTCGGTGGCGGTGCCATCTGTTATCGTGAAATATGACAGCTTTCCTCTGCACGAAATTGATCAAAAATTTTTATAGATTATACGTCAGCCGTGAGAGACGACGCTCTTGATGGAACGATCGAGCGAAATGACCTGAGGGAAATTCTTTGCTACGTTTGCCCTTGTGGTCCGTGTTACTTATTCGATATATGGCAATTTATTTAATATGCAAGTATTCGTAAAGTTATCATACGATATGTTGATTTTATGTTTACAGTTTGTGAGTGTTTGTGATGGGTATGATTTTATAGAAAGTTTTGCGACGTCTAGCGTTTGTGTCCGTCGTTATTTTGATGTATGTACTCGTTTTCTTTCAATCGTGACGGTAAATATGCGAATGCTATATAATTTTTTATCTTCTTACTTGAAGCTCTTTTTAGTTGAATTTTTTTACTGTCATTTTCAATGAGTAATATAATCTGATTATTTAATCTTTTATGATTGATGGAGATTGAAGTTTGATGACATCTCATCGATCGATTCTGATCTCCTAGCTACCCAAACATATAAAAATTCTTCGTTAAATTCTGATTGCTCAATATTTTCATCTGAAAAATGCCTTCTTTCAATGCTACTGTAGTACCGTAGAATTATTGATATTTTCAAGTCTCGTCGACAGTAAGGACAGGGAACTAGGAAGTTGAGTGTTAAAGAGAATCTATATCTTCTGTTTGATTAATCATAACTTGGTCAAAGAGCTCCAAACCATAAATTCATTCATTATAAAAATCTATTATAAATTCATTCATTATAAAAATCTATCGATAAACAGTTTGGTGCAACAATGTATTTATCTGTATGATAATTAATTATTCCGTTGTGAATCAAGAATTGTAAATATTTTCGAAGTGGGCAGATATCTTAAGAAAACTTACAATATAGTCAAGAGTGCCATAAATTTTATATACTACATCCCAAATTTGGATGTTGATTATTGAAATTAGTTTTCTGAACTTTTCTTCCTGCTTGCGTGCTCTTAATATATCAATCAGAGAAGTGAGCGAGATTTTGTCCAAATGTTGATGCACTTCTTGTTTTTAGGTGAGTCATTGTGACCCATTAAATAAGGCGTATCTTTTCTAGGGGCAGAGAGTGTGTCAGTTTTTGGACACCACGACCCATCATTTTTCTGCATGTACTTTACCTTAACGCACTTTATGCTGAAATGACTAACAATGCGGAATATAGCAAAGTTTTTGGTAGATTACCATGATTATTCACCATTTATATAGAAACTTGATTCAAGTTTCTATTAGAAAGACATGGGAATTGTAATTCATGTCAATTTCCACTCAGTGACGCGTGATTTTGCACAGCATATGTGCAGTAAAAGCTTCTGCTAGACCATGTACTTAGTCTCGCATGGAAAAGATTTTTTCCAAGCGAGACTTAGGAAAAACTTGATTTTTTAACGTGACCGATAAATGATTGAACATAGATAGATGATAGAACATGATGCAGATTTTTGAAGATCGAATGAAGAAATTTTTAATTGTTATAACGTGTTTTAGTTCAGGAAGATCAGTTCGATGTCATAAGATATTCTGCGTAGTTCAAGGGTCCTGTTCTGGATTGCAGCCACCTCGTAATTTTTTTGTACCGCGTTTTCCTTGACATTTTTTTTATCGTTCAAACTGTTATTTCTTGTTATGGTGCTTTCAAATTGCTAGTATCAGTATTTTTGTTTTCTGATTTTTCGATCATTTTCAGTTAGAGAAGAAGCCTGTTCACCCGGAACAGCTGATTTACGTCACTTTCATTCTCAGTCATGAAGCACCTTGCTCTTCACTGGCGCTGTAATTTTTGTGATAGTGTTTTTGTAAATTTATGTTGTAAGATTTATAAGTTTGTGTCATGGTTATTCATGAATTGTTCGTGATCTCAATTATATTTCGCGATCAATTAGATTCATTGCCAGCCATTCGCTGGGTTCTTCCATAAATTACTTTTCAGCGCATTTTCTCATTTATGGAAAAAAGGCGCCATTGTGCTCGTCATGTCCGTCCGTCCGTCCGTCCGTCCGTCCGTCCGTCTGCCTGTCTGTGACTTCACGTTGCCGAGTATCAATGATACTCGGCAACGAGAAAATGCACTCTCTGTCACTCACTGCAGTGAGCAATGAGTTATATTTTCTTGATTTATGCTGTATTTCCATTATCCTACAGTGCCTTCGTTCTCACAATAGTATCGGAAATACTCAAGTTCAATTCACTACAGGGATGAAGTGCAGCGGGTTTGGCTGGTGCTGCAGTGAGAACGTCTAAAATCTATTTGAGTAAATATTAATTTCTACGGCTTGGTTATTTTTGCATCCCAGACGGCGCTTGCAATTGCTTCCGGTGCGAATCATTTCATCAGATTAGAATAAAATTTGTACTGTTTGATGTATTGGGCTCATGGTACAGTGGGACACGTCATTTATTCTAAATACTAACAACTAATATTGAACAAGAGTTTGAGGTAATTATAAAGCACACAAGTTAGGGGTTTGATTGATGTGGTAGAGAGACGTGTTGCTCTATCCTGCATTACTCAGTGAGCAACATTTTATTTTAGATAAGGTAGAAGTAAGCCAACTAAATATTTTACTATCCATTTCACATGTAATAAGACTGTCCATTTTGCGAGTTAAAGCTTCCCTGTGTGATTAATTGGGTATTAATTCGTTATAATATTAGATTCAAAACTAATTACATTAGATAAAGAGTTCCTTGATTCATTAACATCAAATGGTGGCTGAATTTTTCCAAAATGTTAGTTTTGGGTACAATGGGACAGCGTCCACGTCCCTCCCAGGACTTTCAAATATGAAAATGAAACTGTCCGTTCGCCGCTATATATTCGTTGAAAGAGATGCCTGGCTTTTCTTCATTTTCGTCAGAAGAAAATTTTCATTTTTTACATAATTCATCTGATGCAATAGAAGGGAATTAGTGAATCTTAGTGAAGGGAAAATGTTCAAAAAATTTCCCGGCCATTGCAGAGAGAACGCAAGCTCTATGATTCTATTCATGTATAATTTTGTTTCACTGAGCCAAAAACATATTATGTAGGCTAGATAATAAAGCAAAAAGACGAAGACAACGAACATGAAATACGAGTATGTTACTTACGCCGTAGAGAAATTACGGAACGTTTTTCATTTCCTGATGCAGCTGATCTTGTATCAGTCATCATGGGCGACACCGAAGTCAATCTAAACCACTCAACTAGAAGCGGAAGAATATTTAAGTCATCTCTAACCTGAAATTTGACCATAATGTTGATATAATAAATTAAAATGTCCCAATTTACACCATGGACTGTCCCACTGTACCCCTGGCCGAAGTTAACTATAGGACATTTTATTTCATTTTGTATTTTTATTATTTCTAGTGAAAGGAACCGTTCTGATCATTGCTTAGGTACTTAGCAATGGAACAAAGGATTTGATGCTTAGTATTATTTCACAGATAAAAAATTTAATAGTGTTATTTTCAAATTAATTTTTTAACCCATATTGTACCGCATTTTCCCCTATTTTTTTTTTAATTTGCACAGACGCCGAGCCGACAGAATTTTTCTGCATATATATACATTTATATACATCGAAGAATTTTTGCACCCTCCTAATTTTTAAGACTTGTTCAGTTTTGAATCCGAATGATTGATAGATCCTCGATTTATAGTGAATTAAGAGGAGCGTATTTTCCATGTTTTATCGTTATATTCTCTGCTTGCAGTTTCTATAATTCATTTAGTTTCTTCACTTCATATTGACTTTCCTTTGAAGTGACCGCGACTTCAATAGGAATTTTCAATAAATTTTAGTTTCCTCGTTGACCGAGACAATTGGAATTGCAGTTATTCGCTGTCGTCGATTTCTAGTCTAAAAAGATATATTTTTATGTGTGTTCAGTTCCAGAGACTGAGAAATTTTTGCAGCAGCGTATAGTAGCTATCTGTGGATGATGTTCGTGGTCTTGCTTCTCATCTTCAACGTATAATAATTATTGCTGTTGAACATCATATTATTTCCATTGATCTTCAAATGAGAATATTTCATCAGAGAACCTCGGGACGAATACTTTCTCGAAGTAATTATTATTCTATTTAACTTATGAGGCCAATTTTACTGTTAATTATTTGCGAATAGATGAGTTATTAAGAAAAATTACGATGATAAGAAGTGCACTGAGGATATTATATCACTTCTCCACGGCGAAATTCAAACTAAAAAAATTGGTATTATGGATGAATAATTGTTAAGAGAAAACATTTGTGTTTATTCTTAACATTTGTTCATAGGGGAAACATTTGTGTTTGTCTTGGAGATGAAGAAACCAATTTTTTATCTGCCTTTATTGCATTCCAGTTACCAATAAAGGCGACCCCCTGCCAACCTTGTCTCAAATTCATCAAAAATTTGTTCAGGTGGGGTAAGAGCAAGAAATCTATTGCAAAAATTCGACGTAAGAAGTAATGCTTTGATGAATAACATGCGTTATGAGTCGGTCTTATAGAGAACATCGTTTAATATCCGAAGTATAGTCTTAAAGGCAAGACCATCAGTTTTAAATTCTTGCACGAAGTTTATTTCCACTACGTCCTTGGTATTAAGGGATAATAAAATTTTTGCATCAGCTTAAAATCGTTTTCTTCTATGTGCGAATAGTATAAGCGAGAGCCTAACAATACATCCCTGAACGCGCGTTATTGAGGCCCTGCGTTGGTTCTCATCACAAAAATGCTGACTCATTTATCATCCTCATCTTATCCACGATCAGTGTCAAGTACTCAAGCTTTTATGCTTGTATTTATTGCTTTATACGTGAATTGCGCACATATATTCTGATAATATTCCATGTGAGAATAATAAATTAATTTACCTTCAGAGAAATCGTTTCCTTTCAGAGATGCTGTGAGATTTTCAAGGGATACCCCTTTATTTATATGTTCTTGTAGCTCACATGCGCTGCTCAATTGCCCCGTTCCTCCAGATGCTTAAAATATTGTCATGTTTTTTATTGTTTTATTCTTAGTTGTATTGTTGAAATTATTAGGGATTTGTAGGGATTAGTTCGAATCGAATATGTCATGGATAGTCGTGTAGAACGAACAATCTCATTTCTGTGTTCATTCGTTTTTTGCAATTGCGGCTTTCCTCCTTCATTTTTTTTTTTAACTGTTCAATTTACTGATTTTTAATTTTAACTAGTCGTTGTGTACTATTTTCAATATTTTTTGGTCATGTTTCATCATTTATATTCACTAGTCGTTGACTTATATATTGATATTTCTTTGTGAAGTGTTGCATTTTTTATTCAGTTATTATTAACATAGTATAGTATCTTCGGCATTGAAGAATAGGCCTGTCGCCGATTCTTGTAATTTTCTTGACTAGACTGGCCTTTTGATAAAATATTTTCAACGGTACGTAGGTTGAAAATCGCTTCTAGATATCAGTTGTTCCGTAGGATACGAGGCATTTTAAGACTGAACATATGTTCATACATGGCCTTGTCTAGTCTGTTCTTGAACGCGTTCATACTCGGAGCGTCAACAATATCTTCAGGAAGGCTGTTCCACATGTGGGTGACACGAAGCGATGTCTCGTGGATAAGTTGCACCGCAGGTTTTTTAGTTTATAGCCGTGGCCCCTGGTGTTGGTTCTTGTGTCAAATTCTAGTCATCCTTCTGGAACCTTGTATAAGTCATGAGTATACTTGTATACTTCAATGAGGTCACCACGCAGGCGACGATAACGGAGACTGGGAAGCTTCATAATCTTAAATCTTTCTTCGTAATAATTGTTGGTGATATCAGTCGCCTTGTTGGTAATATCAGTCCTTGTTTCGAATAATCGATTCGTATCTATTCCATAATTTTCGCAAAGCATTTTTTGTAGTATATCGTCGCATTATATGACCGCTTCCTCTTTCCAGTAATTGTCAATACTTGTTGGTTATTAACCGTTCATTTTCACTATTCGTGAATATCCATGCATTTACCAGGATTTTTCACGCGTCCGCATTCGGCTGCGGTCTAACGAATGATTTTTACATTCTGGCCAGTCGTTATACAGGCCATCTTGCTGTTTAAACTTGAAAATTATTTGTTCTGTATGGTATTTTTTTGCAATTTTATTATAATTTTCTTTTTAGTATATCTGATACTTCTGCACAAGTTTGACTCGTAATTTTCATTCAATATGAGAAGATCGTTAATTTATTGCTTAATTTCCATTTTTTTTTCTTTCAGCACACGCACAAAAAAAACAATCATTCAAGTAATTCCAAATTGTATAACTTTCCTTATTAATTTACTGTTCACCAAAATATTCTCTCCAAACTAAATCTCGGAATCTTTGCATTGGCGCTAATGTGTTCTTGCACCTGCGTTGCTCTGGCGCCGCCAGCACAGCGTGGGCATCTGGGCCGCATAGCACGGCAGCCTTAACATGGCTCACTCCCACACCTTACACATACATTCACTCCCGTCTGCCTCGAACAAAATTCTAATGTTTTCTTTCGTTTTTTTTGTATCTGTGTATATATATATCTTTCAGTTGATTGATATAGTTTTTTTTAGCGCGGTTGAGAATTTTTTCAGTGAAGTTACCCCGCTTGTAGAAGAACGGGTTGAAAAAAAAACGCCCTCTTGTGGCGGCGACACGCAACTGTGGCCTGTTTGTGCGGTGAATGTAGCAGCGCCGTGTGGGTGTCGCAACAGTTGGGATGCCAGTGGGCCGCGAGCGGTCGTGCTGTTGGGTTGGTTGGTGTCGTCGTGCTCTCGCATGAGGTCATTGAGAGAAACACGATTCCTTAGCCTCACATTTTTGTGTGGAAAATTAAAAACAATATATTAATTACATTAAATTTTGGCAATTTTCAGGCGTAAAATGTGATTAATTGTTCATCAAGGTTTGGTTTGTAATAATTCCAAATACTCTAAGTCTAAATCCGTATTGTAATTATGAAAGTTGCTTAATAAATTTGAGCATCTTCCGTTTAAATTCGCTACTCTGTATCGACGAGCAAAAGAAGTTTGAATGACCTAAAGACCTTTAATCTTGTTTTGACTAAAGAGACTCTTTTTAAAGACTAAAGACATAAATAATATTGTTTTGAGCTCAAAAGCCTCTTTTTTCTAATGCCTCGAATATATGGCTGAATTGACTTGCATACAAATTTTATTTGGTTATCTAAATCCTGGTTGGCTTCTCCGTGGATTTTCATCCAGCCAGTTTCATCTAAAATTTGCCAACAATTAACTAATCCTGGTTGGCTTTTCCGTGGATTCTCATCCAGCTCGACAGTATACTTTTTTATTCAGCAAGGCAGTCAACTAGGATATTCTTGTACACTTTAATCAACACCCCCCCCCAAAAAATTAAATCCGTTAATGTTATTTTTGAATGATGAGCAGTGTTGGCTTTTACGGCTTCATGATGATTTTGACACATAGTTGTGAACATGTCATTGAACGAGTATCAAACATCATGTGCAAAGTTCATTTAATGCCTCTTTCTATGGGCGTCAGTAAGAGTGTTCAGTCAAAAACTATTAATGCATAAATAGTATTTGAATCATTATCATAAATTACTTATTACGTATTTTTCATGCTTTTTTATTTATTCGTTCATCGTTGTAATAAAGCATGAATGTGGTACCTAATTTTTTTTTACACCCACAGCAGCGCTTGCAGAGCACATATTTTTTAAAAGAATAGCCCCAGTAAATTGCGATACGTGCATTCCAGCTAATAAGTAACTCTTTATTACAATATATTGTATCTTTCATCTGAACTTAGAAATGAAAGACTTTATTATAATATGTGACATCTTTCACCTGAACTTTGCAATGAAAGACAAAAATACGTGAATTGAGGGTCTAGCATTTTCATTGTTTAAGTCTTTCGCTGTACAGATTTCTAAATTTGGATTTTTTATCCATTATTAATTCTCTTCTTCTATACTTTAAGCATAATTATAATATATTTAAGTACCAGCGTTTGGTCTGTTTTGATTGAGAGTGTTTCCTTATTCGATAATTTTGCTCATCTGAAATGAAATCGATGGATCAATTATAGGTTGCTAAGTAAATAGCGACCTATATAAATAGATTGGAATATAACTATATTATGAATGTAGTGTTTCATTTGGGTTCTGTACATCAGCTTTGGCACATCATAGGAGATAGATCGCGCACTCCCACATAATACTTTATTACAGCAGCAGCAATCAGTATGTACAAATAAGATAACGATCGGAAGGAGACTGCTGATGACGATGAGAGCGTAAAGTCAACAACCCTTAATACCTAAAATAACTCGTCCCTATATAGTAAGTTCAGGTCAGCAAAAAGGTTACTTCCACAATGTCAGGAGAACCGCTATTTTGTAACATAAATGACTAAATCCTTACAATGGCAATGCTTGTATATTCAAAAATAACGTCTAAAACCTCGTACTTCCCATAAATCAAATAACTCTCATTCAGAACTTTCAGTCGCATATCCAAGAATGAAGAGTTTTCTGGAAAATTTGAAATTTCACGTTTTTTTAGTTGTAGCGCCTTTTCTATAATCTTCGTGTTATATATGAATAATTCTAAATTTCAATCATTTAATGAATGCTCTTGTTGATGTTGTGTAGCAGGGAGATGAAACTTGATAAAACCTGCACAAGTTTCAACGCATTTAAGCTTCTGAGTGATGATGGTGAGCGTTACAATTGAGCTCTTTACGGACGGTACAGATAAGTCAGTAAAATATGGCTAAGTGAGCAGTGCAAATTTTTGACGCGTCATTGTTGGTTGCAGCCTTCGTCTCTTCTCTCCTTCAAAAATATATTCAGTGAGCCTTACCGCAATATCGGTACAGAAATCCATTAACATCGGAATGAATATTGCGAAAAGTAAAGTAAAAATTATTAAAGTAATTTAAAGTAATTTAAATTAAAGTAATTGTATATGCTGTAGCGTGCCAACTTTTCGCCGCGCTGTTTGTTTTAAGTTACCGCACTTCCCCGCTTATGACAGAAGAGAAGAAGTATAGAAACTCATCTTTCTTAGGGCATAGGGATCAATAGTCAGAAGCTCTGAACTACTGTCATTCATTTGTTAACATTTTTGTAATTGCAATTGTATATCCATGTAAATGTAATTATTTATCCATGTAATGTAATTGTATATCCATTACTACGGTCATTGTGTAAGCTCTTCATAGTCAGTGGATCAGTTAAATACATAACGTGTCCCTTTAATATTTCGAAAATGCGTTCTTCTCCAACCTCGTATGTTAGGGCCCGCGAGCAGAGACCCTAGAGTTGTTAATGTAGCTGGTCCTGCCGCTATATTGCTAAATAGGCATGAAAAAATTCTAATAATTACAACTTCTCTATAATAGTAATGTCATTACTTGTGCATGGGGTTTACACTATAACGTAATTCCATTACAATGTTCACCATAGCTATATTTTCACCATATAACGGCCAACTCACTGCAATGTCCAGCATAACGGCGAAGCATTGACATCAATCCCGATCATAGAGCGCAGAAAGTGGCCACGGAGCCGACATCGTAAGTGTCCCATGTCGCGCTCATCGAACTTATCAGCGTCAATTTGGATCGAGGATGCTTTAATATTGCGAGATTTAGTGGCTTGTAAGTCGATATAGCGCCACCAATGTCCAGTGTAATACCGCTTGCTATAAAAAAAATGTAATGACTTTTTCGGGGAGTCTTTGGATGGCTGACTGTTGGCCGCAGATAACTTGACTGTGAATTTCCCTCTGTGATCTTCTTCTGTCTGGTTACTGCGGAATGCATGGGAATGCATTGCCTAAACGTTGCTTTAACCTAAAAAACGATTAAGGCTCAATTAATTTCTAGGTATCTCCCTCGAGTGAATGACTCGTGTTGCCGATTGGATGTCCCTCCTCCCCTAAATAAAACGATTAGTAATGTTTGTCAAATAATTGCGCTTTAGTATTGAACTTATAATATCTACGGGCTACAAGTTATTGCTCGAGTACAAGAAACTTTATTGAATCAATTGAACTTCATTAAAAACAATATAACGGCATAATTTGGTTCTTTAGACACTTTTCGTGATAGGAAAATTATTTGTGGTCTCTGCTAACGAATAAAGCTCAGTATATATTTTTAACACTTTACATTCAGACTCATGAATTACTCTACGGTCTAGATGTTGATTCATGATGAATGCTACATTGCGATTTGTGGTAAACTTCCTGGTACGTATTTCTTCCATCGAACTAACTGCGTCAGTAAAAAAAGGAAATTTTGGAAAAGATTCAATAAAGTTGAAAGTGGGAGAGCTGTTCAATTCCTAAAATGAATTCATTCAGCCGAGGTTAATTGAATTGTCGCTTTAATGTCATAATGAGGCATAATAAATTTAATCATTATATCTCAACATTTTTTTCGTATCGAACACGCAATGATCGAAGGCTGCGGGTTCGAGTATACGTAGCGAAACATACACGTTCACTTGCAATAATGTTAGAAGGTTCACAGTGACATTAAATGCATCATTATTTACTAATTTAAACCAGCGGGCATCGAACATTAACCCACTTTGTGTAAATTAATAAAGATAACCGTTATGTTCGTGAATAAGCCTGCATCTCTGTATTATCTGTGATATCGTCATAGAGGCACGTTCTGGATGAAGAAGTTTTTGAATGAAGTTCAATTGATTCAGCAGGTATGTTTGGGGCTCAGCTTTCAGTGTTTTTTTCAAGAATCTACACTCACATGCTGAACAAATAACTTCACGCAGAAATTAAATTTACTTGCAGTTCAGAAATGAATCGTTTGATTGAGGTATGATTTTTAATTCTTTTTGATACGGAAAATAGGTTAATGCCTCATGGGATTGAGGCGCGAATTGAGCTTAAATTAATTTATTTATGCAAATGAAGTAATATAATATATGAACGATTTGTGAAAATTAGTCCCGTATCTGCTGTTGTAATACACTAAAGATGAGAAAATCCCCATTCTTGCTGTACGTTGGTCAGGTCAGTAAACCTGATACGCAGATCCTTCTAATCCCGCGCCAACAATGAACCTGGACCAAGGATTCGAGAGTAATCCTATCGGCTCGCGTTGTACCTTACTGTTCTTCCAAGAACACAAAAAATTGCAACAAACTGTGATGAAGAATTGTGAAGCAGAATTGTTGAGCTGACATGCGAATTAAATGCAAAGAATTGTAAAAATGCAAAACTTCAACCAAATGCGGTGAAAAGGGAAACTCCAAACTCCAAAGGCGGTGAAAAGGGAATTTTAAATGTGGCTTGGTTCCTTAATGTATTCTGTTTAAGGATTTGATAGACCATGAGATTAAAAGGTCCGGAAATTATGCTAGAATGTCTCTGCGCTCTTTTTTCATTTCAGGTGTAAAAATTGCATTGATTGCTTTGAACACTTTTTTGCAAATAGAGTTGTTCATGATAGTACAAACGGTTTTTTTAATATTCAAAATCCCACTAAATATTCTACATGATTTTATTCATGTTGCGCAATACAAATTATACCGGGCGGGGAAATATATTTACAACATGGCATGCAGTAAGTGTTGCAAAGAACGCATCCTGGCATATGTATTAAGATAAAGCTAACTTTTGCCTCTTCTGTTGGCTAGAATTTTGCTTGTATATTACCAGTCACGAAACTTTTAGCTGGTATAGGAAATAAATGTCAGGTGTAGGGCATGGTGGATGGCAGGTATATGACATGGTCAATGGCAGGTATATGGTAAGGTTGATGGCAGGTATAGGTAAGGTTGATGGTAGGTATAGGGTATGGTGGATGGCAACTAAGGGGTGAGGTGTATGGCGGGAAATGGACAGGGTGAATATCAGTGGACTTGCATTGGTCGAGGGCTCTTATTAGTAGCTGCTGTTTGCAATAGTGGACTTGTTTATGCCAGACACTTGCATTGGTCGAGGGCTCTTATTAGTAGCTGCGGTTTGCTACAGTGGACTTGTTTATGCCGGGGACTTGCATTGGTCGAGCGCTCTTATTAGTAGCTGCGGTTTGCTACAGTGGTCTTTTTTATGCCAGAGACTTGCATTAGTCGAGCTGTCTTATTAGTAGCTGCGGTTTGCTACAGTGGTCTTGTTTATGCCAGAGACTTGCATTGGTCGAGCAGTCTTATTAGTAGCTGCGGTTTGCTACAGTGGTCTTGTTTATGCCGGGGACTTGCATTGGTCGAGCGCTCTTATTAGCTACGCCGCAGGCCTGCACGAGGGCATCATCAAAGCGATGCCCTCGAGGGCATCGGTTTCCATGGCAACGAGCGAATCTCCGCTGCCGCGACACTCGCATGTGCTCCTAAACTCTTGGCGTCGCAAATGGCCTTTCAAACTTGTTTATTTTCATCCCATGTTTATTTCTGTCTCTGAATATTACGCAGAGAAGCTTTATTTCCGTCACTGAAGATGACCGATACACGTCTTAAGGTCCACATGTGATTATTGGATACAGGAAATCCGTGGACGGGTTTCCTTTTGAAAAGCTAATGACATGTGATTATGGAGCTTGGATTTCATGGGTTTTCCGCTGCATTTTTCGAAGTTGGCTTTCGACATAGCTTTGTAGTGTTATGATTTGCGGAGTTTAATCTATTAACAACAATCGTTGACATAATTTAGCCCCATAGCAATGGCCTCTGAATTAAAAAAATTACTGAATAAAACACATTCAGCCGTTCTGTATACCGTTTAATATTTAATGAAAATCATATGTTTATTAGTGTGCTTTGGAGCTTTTGCATGTTTTTCCTACGCACGCCTACATGTCAGTTTCAATTGGTTTGCACTAACGTAGTAAGATTTCATACAGCGATTGATTGAACTTCTCTTCTGAAATTATTTTAGAAGAAATGCAGTTCTATTAGGTACCTGTTTCGTCATAACTCCCACTTCATTCTCACTAATTGGGTAACCTCTCTTACCAGACACTAAAACAACTGCTACCGACAATCTGGTCAATGGTTTTGAAAGGTCAATTTCAGGCTGTCAGATTGTGATAATTTCGATTGGCAAGGCAATTGGCTGTCTTACTGATGCTCGTATCAAAGACGGTCATGCTGATAATTGAAGACATTAACTCCAGTTGTAATGCACTATAATGCGAATCAATGTTGCTTTATTTCTTTATATAGTTGTTTTTTTTTTATTCCAAGTCAGTGCGTTGCCAGTTATTGGAAATAAAAAGTTAAAAAGAGTGAAGCACTTCAGCAATCTTAAAAGGTTCTTGCTGTGTGTCTAGCTCACAATATTTTATTTTTGACACTGGTCTGTTCACAAATATTAACTTTAGGTAGAGATAGAATAGCCAGTGAGGGACGCCAATTTCTACGCTTCAAATCTTGCAGTTAAACTAGAAAAATGTTGTGCCATTCGAATGTGTTTATTTCTACGTTGCACCCCTGAGGAGTAATCATATTCGATAATTATTTAATTCTTCAAAATTAGTATTCTGAGATTTTTTGATGCCAATCATTAGCTTCAATTTAAAGCTTTTCCGACCAAGAAATTCACGGCCAATAAGCTAACATCAGCTTTACGTTTTATTTCAATACCAAGCAATATACGAGATTAAATTATGTTACTTTTTTACCATATATACTTTTCGTATTTTTAACTATATACGTCTCGTTTATATTGCTTCTTTCCCTACTGTATTCAGAAAATCTTCTGTCTTCAATCTCTCCGTTTCCATGAATTGTGTATGAGGCATCAAGCCGAGAAAGTGGCTGTAGATTATGTACGCGAGTATTTCTTGGGGAACCGAAAAAGGAGCGATAAAGTCCTTAGTGACGATCTGTACCACAATTTCTTATGTGGATTTTAACCAAAAGTTCCATTTCCAGCAATTTCCTTTAATACTGTGCATTATTCATTATACCAGTATTATTCGCATGCATTATTCATTGTAGCAGAAATGCCAAGCTGTTTTTCGCTCAAGCAAACTCGTATGATTCTAAAGAGAAGAATAATATGTTGTGTCGAGGCTGAGAAATCACTGTCTTTATATTAGTGCCGATATTTCGCTTATACCGTGCGAAAAATGCAAAACTAGGCCGAATTCAAGTGCATTGTGCATTTTTATTCATTTATTAGTTTCTTACTTTTGCAATTAGAGTCTATATGATCTTTTTTATTATATAATTACACTTTCTCTTGATAGTAAACTGCTGTATATGAAATCTAATCAATGTGTGTAACGTTTTTTGTACGCAGACTGATTTTTTCTTAGCGCTATTCATTTCATTGTCTATTAATGTAACACTGCAAATGTTACATCAATAGACCCGCGCGAAATAGATATGTTAAATAGTCTCCAAAATACTAGCGCTAATATTTGACTCCATGCACGTACTGTGAAATTAGTTGAGTATTACATGATGCACATAAAAAATTGCAGTTGTATTAGATGTATGTGGGCACAAACATACCGTTAACATTGCAGCCTCACATTTAGAGCAGCACGAACGATTCAGAATATTTAGCAGGTTTGATACTTAATGAACGATAGGAATGAACAATGATATTCGATGAACAACGATGCAGAATGAAAGGCAATGCTTTACATATTGTTTGTACCAACTTAACTCATTCTTCAAGATAAATGACAACTAAGAATGAAAACAATACGGATAAACGTTGTTTTATGACACTTGAATCAATTGAATGGATAAGACAATCAAGAAGTTAAGTCAATTAATTACTCATATAGTCATATTCTTCTCGATGTGGTCAAGTGCAGGTGTAAGTGAGATTAAGTTCGATACCTCATGGACTGAAAAATTCGTGTTTGATGTTTATGTCGATATTCCAAAGTTTTCTCAACTTAAAAAACTCGAATGAATCCTTGAAGCTTATTCTGTTGTCGTGGGTTTAGTGGTAAACGATGGATGAATAAAATGATAAACTATAATAAACAAACGACAAATGCAAATATAGTCATGAACACAACCGTTTGTTCTCTTTGCTCTAGTTCATACTTTGACCTCAAGATTCGGAGCCTTTTTGAAATTAATAAATAAACACGAATTTGAATAAACAGCAACAAAAACACGAATAAACAGCACGAATAAACAGCAGAATAAACAGAATGTTTATTCTGTAAACATGAATAAACAGTAACAAAAAAGACAGAATATAATGAGAATCAGATAAATAAATCTTAGAATGATAAAATAATAATCATGAACACCTCTAAACACCACCACTGAATGTAACAAGTAAATTATCACAAAAATAAACAGACCAAATGATAAAATAACGCGTCCCTCCGTGGTGGATCACACAGCAATGAATAAATGCAGAGCATATCTGAACGAGGTCACATCCGAGGTAACTTGAAATAAAAAAAATCAGAATACCTATAACTGTAGTAAAACACTAATACACTGCGTCCCCTAACACTGTTCAAAATCAATCAACATTTCGTTTGTGAAAATTAAGTTCAACCTAAAAATAATATGTGCTAGATTTCAATTACGTAGTTGCCTTTCTCTCTCATGAGTCATGGGAGAGACTTCTGACGGGTGTCTGTACCCGTCAGAAGTCCTATGGGATTTCACAATCCTAGGGGATTGTTTCTGAGCGCCCCGCCGCTGAGCTCGCGGTGTCTGACTGCAGGTCTCAGTTGTGGGGTTAAGATATTATGTAGGCAGGATTCCTTACAGTAAGTTATTATGTAGGTTGGGTTCCTTACATTGAGTTATTATGTAGGTAGGATTCCTTACATCAAGTTATTATGTAGGTGGGATTCCTTGTATTTCACTTCTCTGTCTCTCTCGTGCGGGCGGCCGACGTCCCGTGTAAGCGACCTTTTTGTTCGAGTGTCTTAGTTTCTGTTGCTTTTCACCTGTCCCTCCTTGTCACTTCGTCTCTTTGAGATGCTAACGCTGCTTCTTTAGAGCCAGCTTCAGCGGGCTGGACATCTGAGACATCCCACCCCTTGTGGGTGATGATTATTTGGAAATTTTAAATAACTGAATTCTTCCGCCTTGCTGGCGATGTCATATTTTGACCTCCGGTGCGAAATAGCTTGATAGCTGAAGCGCTAGCAAACCATTCTACTACTACTGCTCATGAATTATTTCAGTAAAGCTTTTAGAACAATCTCAGACTCCTCTCAAACATATTGAAAGATAAGCTTTGAAGAACAACTCTTAATAAAAACATTGAGACATGGGTTCTTCAGTGATTTTTTGAAAATGATCTTTTTTTCTGGTAGCTCGAGAGAGGACTTTTACGAAGATCTTTTTTTTAATTATCTTTTTCTGGTGATTTCTTCGGAACATGAACCCATTTCGTTGTTGGCATTAGGACTATCCATTGAAGACACTATTTCCGGACATGTGATTTCCATGCCTATTTGACGGCGCCTTCTGCCTGTTCGTGTTGACAGCTTCGCCCCTTCTTGAATCACTAAACGAGTTTGCGTGCCGCCGCTTGTAGGGGCGAAGCTATTTTTTTGAGTGTGTCTTTCTAGGATATTGAGAGGGTGAGGCGCAAGGGTGAGGTTCTAGGATATTGAGCGCGCGCAAAAAAAGGTGAGGAATCCCTAATCCGGTTTTTTGTGTAGGCGCGGCATTTTTACCTTGTTTTATTCTCCACACAAGTGTGGAAAATATAGAGCGAATGTTGTGCAACAGAAGGCTGAGGTGATGAGACTAAAACACGTGGCACAGAAAATTTTTTTCGATTTCTTGTATGTATGGAATAGTGGAAAATGTTTCAATTTTCCTGTCAGATTCATTCTAGTATATAGTGATTTTGATTTTGGATTATCGATTTGGTAGCCTGGTCCAAGCAACTTTGATACCGATGGATTGCCCTCTGTAGAATGTCTGCTCAATTTTATTTCTTTTAACAATTTGACACTTGTAATTTGACCATCATTATGCTCCAAACTAAAAAAAAGAATCACAAAATAAAACTGTTACACAAATTAAGATTATATAAAATTACTTTGGAAATTTAAAAATAGAGCCCTAATGATTTTGCGATTCGCTCACACATGTCCGGTACTTCGGCACCTACTTACCGATGAGTTGTTGGGTTGACTCATGACTCATTATGATGTACTTTTACACTAGTCTTTACGAGGCTCTGAATGTCAGGATGAAGAGTAGCATTCTGTTTCTCATGAGTAATCATCAATGATGCATTAAAAATAGCCATGCCCGATGTGTTAGGAATAGTAATAACTTATTGGATAAGAATGGGAGTCTTCATTAACTTACCATTATCTAAGGTCAGTTCCGTGCCAGTCCCGTAGACCTGTCATATCGATTGTTATATTCATTTAATCATTGTTTAATGTTTGGACCAGGAGGAACACGCTAGGGCCTAATTTTCTCTCATAATGAGCTACGCTATATCTTGCCAGTAAAAATTTCAATTGATTCTACACAGCGAAAGTGACTTGGACTACAATGAATGATATGTGCGAACAAGTAAATTTTAGTTTGTACTATTAAAGAGAACAAAACTCATGTAAAAAACATGATTCTTTGAAAACTAACTCAAATTTTAAAAGTTTTGAGAGATGCCGGAGATGCTCAAACAAGTTTCTAAAAATAATTATTTTTCCGAACATCCCCTTAGATTTAATTTGCTGCCTTGATCGAAGAGAGAGATGTAATAGAGTCGCGCTTTGAAAGCGTCGAAGAATGCAAGCAGCAGAGAGTGGTACAAATGTGCAGCTTGTTCTTTCTGCATCCCAAAATGTCATTTACAGACTCCTAGACTCCAGGGAGGATAAGAAATAGGTTTTTGTGGGGATGACATAGATAGCTGGGCAAGCAATGGCTTCATTATTTTGAATTAATTTTCAATGTTTTATTTGGTTGATTTTACTTGAAGAAATATTATATTTGTGTATCATTCTCCCCGATTTATGGAATTGTCGCCATTTTACGTATTATTTGTTTCAGCAAACCGAGGATAGGTTTGTGGTTCTGAGGATGGAATCAGGTCATTACGGTACAGAATTGAGATGGTGCACGAAGCGGGCTATGATGTCATGTATTATGCTGAATTTTGTATATGAGTAAAATTCAATAAAATCAAGATCGTGCCCTATTTTTTACAACACTTCTCTTTAACTTCACTTCTTGTCTGTCTGTCTGTCTGCTACAAATCTTGTAATCGAAATTTAATACACTTCTACTTATCCTATCGATCTGAAATTTTGCACACTTGTGGAAAGTTGGAGACAATGCATGAATCAAATGTCAAAATAAATTATTTTGAAAAGTAAAAAAATTTTTTTTTTATATATTAAAAAAATTTATATATTAAAAAAATTGAAAAATTAATTTTTTTAATATTCGAAAATTAAATGAGAAATTCATTGTACATCTGTAAGATTGGAGATACTGGATTCTTTGGAAGTGTTGTCTTTAAAAAGTAATTTTTAAACGTATATTATTTATACATCAAGTGTTAATGTTTCTTGTTTGCCTGAATTGCACTTTAATAAATAACTAATTAATTTAATTTCTAGTTAATACATCATGTGTTGGGCATTCACAGTAGAGATTAACCGAGTGTACGCAGAAGATGCTGTGTATTTTTTCAAAATTTTCCGAGTTTCAAATCGAAAAGACTGCTTTTCTCCAGAGGATATGCATTATTTAGCCAAGAATCCAGAAAATTATTCACATTTTTAACAGTTCATAAAAACGGCGTGATTTTTCCATGCATTTTAGAGTTAATTTTATCTCGAGTGTTTGTTTGAAAATGTTTTGCGACACTTCGAACACCAAGAAAATTGCGTCAATTCTCACGACAGCAATATTAATGACGAAAATACTAAAATATTTGCAGGATTAGGCAACTTGAATTACTGCATTTACAGCAATGATATTTAATTGAGCTAAATTTATTCAAAAAATATTCTTATTGTGAATTAGTTTTGATACGATGTTATTTTTCCGATTTTTAGGAGAATTCGCCCATATTCAAATCAGGCCTATTTTCAGACTGGGTTCAATATGCGAGAAGAGGCTACTAGGCACCGGGCTAGAATTTGTTCGCCCTCTCCGTCTGTGCTACTGATTGCATTTCCGCAAGACGCACAAAACCTTTTCCTGCGACCCTGATTGCTATCTCTTCTCATTGAGCCGTCATTTTTGCAAAGATTCTAGTAGTGTGAAATCCTAATTTCGAAAATATTTGCTAAAATTAGTCATAAATCCCGTTTACTCCACTACAGTGTGAATGTAGATTAGGCATTCTCAACTTTTCGTTCCACAAGACTTTACAATTCTTCATAGACTCACCGAAATTATTCAATCGAAATTCAAGCCTGAATTTCCTGCGCAGTCCACTGTTCTATTTTGGCTTGAAAAAAAAACTGGCCACACGTTATATGAGCTCTCGCAAAATTTGCATGACACTTTTTCTGTTCGTTAAAATGCTCGCTGGGCGCTGCTATATAATTTTACTTGAAGTTACTGTTGAATTTCCTTGGTTCCACTAGCATTCTTATTTCGTGCCAGAGTTTTGTGAGATTTTTTCTTTGACTGCGCTAATTTTTTACGGCATAAACTTGCTCAAATTTAGCGGACATGTTTTATAACTCCTTTGTTCATCCTAAAATTCTGCCTACATTACGC
This sequence comes from Hyalella azteca, assembly GCF_000764305.2. Classification (NCBI taxonomy): domain Eukaryota; kingdom Metazoa; phylum Arthropoda; class Malacostraca; order Amphipoda; family Hyalellidae; genus Hyalella; species Hyalella azteca. The sequence goes on along the minus strand of NW_025943934.1, from coordinate 55,016 downwards.
TGCGTGCCTTCAGTTCGTTCCTGATTTTAGCTGGCGTTACATAATCTTCTTCATCAGCTTTGTTTAAATATTTTGAATTGTCATACCGAAGTCTTACATGATTTATCAACTAATAACCTATATTTTTCGGTGGTATCGAAAATTTTTCACTTAAGCGGCGTGCCTAAATTCAGTTATTGTCGATATTGGTTTTACGGCGAATGTCAGAATTTAAAATTTGCCTTTCACCTTTCAAATATTCTTGTCTTCGCTGTGAATTGATAAACATTTTTATCTGCTATCTCAAAATTATTTCATTGCTTGGTAATAATACTATTTATTCCATTGCAACGATCACGACTTACCTTTTCGAAAAATCACTCCCTATTTTGTATCTAATATTTGTAAATAAGATTGCAAACTGTTGAAGAAATTACAGTTGTTCTGCAAAAAACCTATTTAAGCTTATTATTTATTCAATAAGCTTATTTAACTTAATTGAGGTTTTTGTTCATATGAATATATATTTTTATGGTAATCCCTGTTTGGCAAGTGTTGATTAAATTAATAGCGATGGCAATATGGCAACTTGGATTGAAGAAAACCATACGTCATGCAGACTTCTAGCAGGCGTTTATTGATGAGCAATTGAGTAGTAATTTGGAAAATAAGTTATATTCAGACATCCTATATAGTCACATCTATGAAATTAATAAGTTTGCCTAATTTTATGGGTGATTTGCTGTTATTTCTTATTACGTGTATGATTTGTGAACGTTTCTTCTTGTTTTATATTTTCATAATCAAGTAAAATCGTTTAAATATTGATATACTTAGTGATGACGTTTAAATGAGTTAAATTATTGTAAGTCTTAGCTTTTCATTTAATTTTCTCAAAGTCTAAAGTGAACTGTAAATGTCGAGCATGACTTTTTATTTATTTATGCTAACTTAATATCTGATATTACGTGCATTTTTATTATTAAATATTACAGGGAATTATTTCATGTAGTGTTACGAGTTACGTCTGACAGAGCCAGCTTAGCTACATTAGCTGCCTACCTTTTTGCAATGATATGTGGGATAGCGCAAGCTTAGGTGTCAGCGGCTGTGAACCACAAAGCTATTCATTCATTCATATCCTGTCAGACTCTGAGCGAGTCAGCTCTATTCTACCGAATCCTACCGTATCCTGATATCCTTTGAACGGATTTCTTGCCCTGCATACTTTCAAAATTCGCTAAGTGAACGTAAGTATGTACGCTCTATTTTCTTGTATATGATTGGTGGATTTTGCTTGAAAGGCCGTCAATGATTGGCTGACGAACTTACGATCTCTTAACTTTTTTTGAAAGTATAGGCCCTGCCTGCTGTGAGCGTAATTAATCTCCTATCACAGATATGTCTCTCAAGTAAATATTTTTCATCGAGGACCACAGTACTGCACCTTTGAATACCAACTTTAACTTATCGCGCTAGCTCCTGGTTTTTAAATTAGTTTCACAATTTTAATATATCGGGCTAGTTGATTTGCTAAAAAATTTTCACCGACAGCGATAGTTCAGGTACATTTAATTTCTTTCGCAAATTGACTTTTCGCGCTGGTTCGTGCCTTTAGAAGTGCTTTTTAGGTCATGAAATAAATTCCATTTGGGTCGAAGTGAAAAAGAACGTTTTTACTGCGATTGTACATAACTGCGGCCACTGTTTCGAACGAATCTCTTCACAATTGTATATTGGGATTATTTTATCGTATTCATTATTATTGTTATAACCTACCGGCTCTCTGAGCGAGTCAGCTCTATTCTACCGAATCCTACCGTATCCTGATATCCTTTGAACGGGTTTCTTGCCCTAGGATGTGAGCATAATTAATCTCCTATCACCTGTATGTCTCTTAGTCAAAACTTTTCATCAAGGAGCGCCCACTGCACCTGTGAATAACAACTTTAACTTTTCGCGCTAGTTCGTGATTTTTAAATTAGTTTTACAATTTTAATATATCTTGGTAGTTGATTAGTTTACAAAATTTCACTTACAGCGATAGTTCACGTACTTTTAATTTCTCTCACAATTTTAACTTTTCTTGCTGGTTCGTGCCTTTCGAAGTGCTTTTTAGCTCATGAAATAAATTTACATTTATTTCATTTGGGTCGAAGTGAAAAAGAACGTTTTTACTGCGATTGTACGTGCCTGCGGCCCTTGTTTCTTAGCTTCAAGTGTGAACGGATCTATACATCATCTTATATTAGGATTATTTTATCGTATTAATTAACATGATATTATTGTTATAACCTACCAGCAATTTTTCACATGCATAGATCATTGCTGGCGTTCAACCGTTGAATAAATATAAATTCACTGCCACTGCTGGCAATGGCAGTCTATTGATACTTATAACTCTTTGTATTTGCATTGCTCGAAAAATAACAATATTAATTATCTAGAACCACGTACATCACTTATACATAACTACTTTTATTCAGTTCACCTCTCTGTATAACATAATTTTATACTCAAACTTTGAATCGAATACGATTTAGCTTAGCTTTTCAGTCGGGAGCATTTGAAAATAATCCGTCGAAATGATTCAGCGATGAAAACTATAGCAACGAAAGTCGGGATCAACGTAAGAGAAATTTCATTGTCTCAAGTGTTCATGGAAATTCGTGATTAACGATGACTAATAAACGCCACCGATTAGCCAGCGCTGGAATAGGTTAAGACTTATTTATCAATTCCGACACGTGGTAACTGTTATAATATATTTGCGTTTTAACATAACTTCCTCATGACGCTTATTAAATGTTGACAAACCTCAAAAAAAAATAAATTATTAGCATTACCATTAAAATTATATTTTAACGAAATTATTTTGAGGAATCTTGCTGAAAAGAATTTTCGAGTCCCAACCTCATATACGGTTAACTATTGAGCTCCGCTGCGCCGCTAGGATGCAGCCACATGCCTCTTAATTTACGAGTAGCCTTTTCATTACTTGTCTCGCTCCTCTTCATAATTTTGTCCCAGAAATAATGTGTTTTATTGCCTCTTGGGTTCAGTTTTATGAGCACATTAAAAATAGACATCATAGAGCACAAGAGTTGTCTAGTTTAAACCCGCGTCGTTGGCAGTAAAAATCTCGCCCTGCGCAAGCTTTGATCCCAATGCTCGTTTGGAGTTACATTGGCATGAATTTCTATGGAAACATAACGCGGTATGGAAAGTCAATGATTATAAACATGAAGCTTTAACCATTGAAGCTCATAACAAAATACCGTAGCCAAGATATGGCATCGAAGTTATAAGTTAAATTGATCCTCTAATGTAGCAGTGTTCCCGTAACCTGGTGTAATTGCAAAGGCTATATTTAATTAGTGTTAACTTAAAGCTATCTTTAACTAGTATTACGCAAGCATGTTTATACACTAAATTGAATATTTTATATGATTTAAGATTTAAATTTAAATCATTAAGTTTAAATTTCATAGTTAAAACTCGAACCCCACTTCAATTTCCGAATTCATTTCAACTGAACGTTTATTTTGAAGTAGCTTATCATTGAGTGTTCTTAAATGAATAATAGTCACTAATTGTGAATAAATTTATCGTAAAAACAAAAAATATTTTTCGTGACAAATTAGGTGTCTTTTTATAATTATAATTGTTAAAAAAATTATGGTATAGATTCTCTGAGTTATTCTCAACAAATTTTACGATAATTTTCAGGGTAAAAATGTACCACAACAATTTATTATTTGAACGATAAGCTTTATACGTTTGTGTTCTTGAGCCGCAATAAGCAACAGCTTTAACTTTGAGAAACCCGCATTAGGTGGAAATCTTACTGCACTCGAGTCTTGACTTTGTTCTCTTATTGCCTTTGCTGTCTGCCTCGCTTAGAGTGGCTTCTTGAGAGACAAAATAGAATGCTAGCTACTCCGGAGCCTCCTTTCGGGTCTAGCAGCTTCCATTCGGTCTCTGAGCTTCCTTTTGGAGCTTCCTTTTGGGTCTAGAATCTTCTTTTTGGAGCTTCCTTTCGGGTCTAGAATCTTCTTTTTGGAGCTTCCTTTCGGTCTCGGAGCTTCCTTGTGGTCTCGGAGCTTCCTTTTGGTGCTTCATTTCGGGTCTAGGATCTTCCTTTTGGTCTCGGAGCTTCCTTTTGGTGCTTCCTTTCGGGTCTAGGAGCTTCCTTTTGGTCTCGGAGCTTCCTTTTGGTGCTTCATTTCGGGTCTAGGATCTTCCTTTTAGGGCTTTCTTTCGGTCTCGGAGCTTCCTTTCGGTCTCGGAGCTTCCTTTCGGTCTCGGAGCTTCCTTTCGGTCTCGGAGCTTCCTTTCGGTCTCGGAGCTTCCTTTAGGCCGTTTACCTTCCTGTCATAGGTCAAGGCTTCCTTTTGGAGGTCGGAGCTTCTGTCGGAACTCTGAGCTTCTTTGTCTGATAAGGGCAAGATAAAATCTGCCGTCTTCACGCTTCGTTGTTTAGCTCCGTTACCAAAGTGTTTGCCACTTCAGATCACATCGAATCGGGTAACTAATTTCCAATTCAAGAAGAAATTGAAATTAAGCAACTAAATATCATGAGAAATTTCTTTTTGATTGTTATGCAACACACAATGCCACTTTTTTCGTTTTTTTTATCTGACATCATTTGGTGTTCGAGGAAGAAATCTGTCTTAGATTAATTTTGACGACAATTTAATCACATTTTCATTCCCAGAGTGTTCATTATTTTTAGTGTTGATTTTCATTCAAATCAGCGTCGAGTTTTTCGAATTACGAATTAGTTTGAACCCAGCCTTAGGCGTTTGTTTTGCAAGAATGTTCCTGGAATTCAACAAGTATATTTCAATACAACATTTTCTTCAATCAATAGTTCTTTTTTATCTATTTTCTCATTGAATCACTCTAACTGTATAAAATTCTATGTCGAATAACAATTTACATTTTTGAGCGATTGCAATTCTGATTTCATTGAGGCATGTACAAAAAATGCGACCAAATTTTTCTCCCAAATAATTTGATAAATTTCCAGTAATAGTTTCCCTGATTTTTTTTGCACGTTCGGCGTCGCTTTTTCAGCCGATGTTCCTCTAATTTTCACGTAATTCCTTCATTATTATTCAATTTATAACCATGTGGTTTTCATGAATTTATCTGCTAAATTTTTTTCCTGGAATTCTCTGTAGCTATCATGCCCCAATTTCGGTTTTAGTCTAAAAAATGTATTACTCATATTTTTAAAGTTTTCAACATAGTTAATGTAAATTTCATTATGATTTGTGTTTATTTATCAACTGTGACGATAATAATTTATAAAAAATCTATTAGCAAAAATGAATTTGAATAATCGAGTATTTCAACAAAGTTAGTAAAAAACTCTAACATCTGACTTTTTTATTAAGCTAAGTCAGGAAGCTAAACATTATATTCCCTACTCCTGCTTGTCTCTATCACCGCGAAAACTTTATTCTATTTAAAAACACTATTAATTCTTATACCCGGCAGAGCGAAAATTTACTCAACTTCAGCAAGCATTATATAAACTGTGTAACGTTCCAATAATTTTATCAAGATTTTTTTTGCGAAGGTTGAGGTTCAGTCTGGCTTGATTTTAGTTTTAATCGTTTAATCATTATGAGTTAACTTGGAAAGGTGCGTAGGTCGCTCAGTAAATTCGGGAAAATAATTTCCCTAAATTATTCTGCTCCTGTTTTGCCCCTAGTCTTGATGAGAGATTTATTTTCGCAATAAATTCGCAAGTTGTTAGTATGTTTTTTGTTTTTTAAAAAAATCCGGTATTTGCTTGAGTTGGCAAACGAATCTTTTTTTTTATTACAGACACATTCACAAAACACGCATAAATATTCTCATCTATTCCTTTCATAATTTTTATTGCGTATAAACTCCCTAATAATAATGAGCAACGCATTCCGTTAACTACTGTTTTGAAAAGTATAATATTCTTTTTTGCATTGTTTTATTGATGCTCCCTTATCAAATTTATATGCAAAGCTTACTGATTTATCAACGCAAGATTATTCGTAATTTAATCTCAGGTGACGAATTTCTTGCAACTAAACGTTTGCTTGTGCTCATAAATGTTTTTACTGGCGCCACGATATATAATTTAAAAGGTAAACCATTAAAATGGAGTTTCAAGTGAATTCTTTTGACTTGGAAATTTACATTATTTTTTGGTATTGCTGAGAGTGTATTGATATTTGTCTCTGTATTGTTCCTAATATAACTTTAATATCACTGTCGTTAACTGGTTAACCTTATTCTCTCATTTCAAGAACATTGTCCGTGTTGAAAAATTGTAAGTCATCGACTTGTTTCCATTGCCACAAAATTTCCATTGCCATAAAATCGCGATTTCTACGGTATTTTAATCCATCAATAGAACTATTTGTTATCAATAATTCATTAATTATATTAAGGTATAATATATCTTGCAAATAATCGAAATATATTCATTATATAGTATAGTAACAGCAAATCTAATTATCCTCATTTTTCTATGAGTTCTCTGTGACCAACGAACAAGGATTTTCACTGGCTTCCTCGATCAGGCCTCACTTTAATCTTTTACAAAACACTCGGACGCAATTATTTCCTCTGACCCTTATATTATATTGTTATTGTGGTCTTGTGGCTCTATGAGTGGTCCATTTCTGTATTTCTTCCGGAGACCTTTGAAAAAATACAACACGAATTTTCGGTGCAGTGTGTTTTTCAATTATCTCCACCCGGTCTCTAACAATGTAACCTGGTCGCATTTGTTCCCCTGTTTTTTTTTTCGACTGACGATTAATCTGATTTAGAATAGAATAGAATAGAAGTGTAGGCAATGAAGAAATAGGCCCATGGCCTGTTGCCGATTCTTGAACTTTTCGTGACTTGATTCTCGGCGTTGAAGAAATAGGCCCATGGCCTGTTGCCGATTCTTGAACTTTTCGTGACTTGATTCACAAGGGATCCGGCCTTTGGAACCCGATCTTTCCATAGCTGACGATTGATTGAGATAGCTGCTGGACTTATTGCCTGGTCCGTAATTTGCTAGGCATTTTAAGACTGAGACTTATTGATGTTCCTCGAGACTTATTTTCTGCTGCATCAATCATGGTTCACTCCAGTAGTGGTACAAATTTGATAAATTCCAAATTTTTACGGTGTTTCCAAAACAATTCATTTACTTTTTACCGTTTGCGAAAAGTGGAAATGAAATTTATTTGGTTTTTGTTACTGATCTGTATTGTCAGTCAAGGAAAGCATGTGCTTCGATATGAGGTGGATTAATTTTAAAATGATATTTCCATCATATTCAAAGTTCTAATTATAGTAAATCGTTGTGATTTACTATTCTTAAATCATTATAAGTGGGAAGTGTATAAAAATATACACGCAACTGAAGATGCACGTTACTGAAGATAAACATGACCGAAGATACACGGAGCTGAACATATACGGTACTGGGCCTATACTTTAAAAAAAGTTAAGAGTTCGTAAGTTCATCTGCCAATCATTGACGGCCTTTCAAGCAAAATCCACCAATCATAGATAAGAAAACAGAGCTTAAGTACTTACGTTCACTTTTGAAAGTATGGCCCCTGGGGTGCACAACGGGAAGGTTCCCAGCATCAGTCATGAGTGAACACTGAACACACAGTAGGGGTTGGACCCGGCAGAGACTTTAATAAGTAATGAGTACGTCTACAAGGCAGCACCCCCGCAGTTGTCGGCCTATGTAGCAGCCGTACCTGGTCAGACAAGAAATTGGTCTTGCCCAACAATGGTGATCAGCACGACTATTTGTACGGATAAATTCGCAACACCATCATTTATAAAATAATAGTTTCAGTTGACGGATTTAATAATAAATTTTGGAAAATATATAAGCATATAAAAAAGGCCTAACTACTGTCTCCAATCCATGTCACCTACCCTACTAGGGACGCAACACAGACATGCACTAGAGTTTACAGTGGAGGTAGGTGCGTTCCGACGAAGTCTCAATCAACGAATGACAAGAAATCCTAACGCGTGTTTGGGCCCGAGGATGCCACGTCAGCACACATGACACGGTAGCCAAACTTAACGGTAATATTTGGAACCCCGGTGATATATATGGAACCCAAAAAATATGAAAATTTTTGAATTTCCCTTGCACAAATGTACCGGACCGAGCGTATGTGCAACTGTTGGCAGTTGCTCACTCCAGCCTCTTTATACAGGCAACTGTGCTGCAGCTACACCAGCAGCAGGCTGACACCATCGGTTGTAATAGTGTCCTGTAACTACGGATCATAACGAAGGACATGAGGGGAAAGTAACCTTGCAGTTGTAGAGTCTGAAAAATATTTACATTGTATGGTAACGCAGAAGTTGGAAACGCATTTTTCAATGTAATTTCCATCCTATTTGTGTGTGTTTACATGTAGAATTTCCCACTCCTTCACATGTGGCCATAATTTAATGTTGGTTTATGGTCACATTCTACGCGCCAGGGAGAAATTTTTTATTATTCTTAAATTTAGATTGTCACAAAACCAACGTTATCTCGTTTACTCTAGTTAACAGTATTGGTATTCCAACAAATGTATTAACTTTCCCGAAATTTATTATAAATTTTGGGAAGAAAGATCGTCTGATTTCGAATAAATGTTATACATGAATTTAATAACTCGTTGAGTAAACTGAAATTTAATCGCTCTTTCCTGATACCAGACTATAATTTGATTTAATTCGATCGCATTTTCCGCAATGGTAATGGTAGTTTGTATTTTATTCTGAAAATGTCCTCTGCAGCATATTTTATACTAATTATACAGTAACTTAATTTGAATATTCCTGACTACATTTTCCATGCATGTCCAATACTGAACACATGTACCGGAAACCGGTTTGAAGCTCATCCGAGAATGTGAAGATTCATGCTTTAAATTTAGCTTTAAAAGATTTCATTGCCTGCTACAGACTTCAAAGTCACCCAAACTGGCTCATTCAGATGGATCAGCGATCACGAGGGCACTGAGAAAACTTCTGATGATCTTCACTGGTTTTTCACTCAGTCCTGATCGATGGTGATCTGCATCAGAATGCCTTGAAATGCATTGGCTCCTCGCTCCGCTAAAGCGGCCACTAAGGAAATAAAAAAGTGGTTCTCTATGTTTCTTTATGTCCGTAGGCCAGACTAAAGGAGTAAATGTGTCATGTCATTGAAGGAGATGACTGAGATTTTTCGTGAGCTTTCACTAGATTCGAATTCTCCTAGAAGAAGTGATGAACATCAAAGAGGTTGAAAAAACTTTCAGAGATATAATTTTGTGCCGCTTTCTGCTGTGTTTGAAGAAAATCTCCTATATATTGTTCAATATTGAAAGTGATGTTCTTGGATAGAATCCTTGTCTTTGTTTAATGCTCAAATGTTGATTTTCTTCTACATTTTCATGTTTCACTTTCAAAAGAACAGATTTAGAGAAAGTAATTCTTCTTATGTTTTATTTTGCAGCCGTCTGTTTTGAGATAAATTACTACTTGTCAGGATTTAACCTTCAGTGCGGGACATGAAAGCTATTAATATGTCTCATCATTACTTCAATTCAATATTATTCCGACATCTTATAGATCTTGAAGCTTGTAGATCATGTTGCTTGACTCCATGTCATAAGCATCAGATGGGTGCAGTTCTCGCAAGAGGTTATGATCACTTTTAAAACAATACGACCACTCGTTCATTAATTTACTCGGTAAATTTATTGATGAGCTTTATACTGTATTGAATCGTATTTTGAGAAATATCTCGTTGATTACAACACGAAGATGCGTCCACAATTAATTCTGAGAACCATCTTATTTTTTCTTCCGAGAGTGGACTCGATTTCCGATGAAAATCCCAGCCTAAGTGTATCATAAGTAAGAATTAAAAAAATATAACATAATAATTAATTTTTCCTCTTTCATTTCTCCTGTGATGATTCTAGAGAGACTGGCCATGGAAAATCAGGTTGAACCTACATGAAAATAATTGCCTGAAGTTAAAGATTTTTATAAAAATTCGTGTTTGAATACTCAGTTTTACAGGAAGTGTAATCGTGATGAATATTCTCATGAAAAATTTATGAAGCATAGAGTAGTATGGGCACAGTATGTGATTTTAAGTAACTTAAACTCTGATATTTTATATCAGATCGAAATTATATTATTCTTCTCTTCAAATTGATGAAGGCCTAACAGAAATTTTTATGAAAAAATTGATTCTTGTGCTGTTTTTTTTTAATTAAATACTCATTTGCTTCGTTCTGGCATCAAATATTTCAATACGAAGAAAATTAAACCTCTGAAATTAATTAACTTGATATTGATCATTGACGGCATTAGTTTTGGGTTTAGGTTTTGGAAATATTATACTGCCTAATTTAGTGCTCACACTCAACTTCTAAGTAGGTACGTACGATCTGATCCTTAATTATGGAATACCAATAACATCAAAATTTAGCACAACTCATACACTGCTGTTGCTGTTGCAATTCAGATGCTGCGATCAGATGCGAATTAAAAGTGAAATTTTTCATATATTAGAAATGTTTGAATTACTAAATATTCCCATAGTCCAATTTAGAGCGTTTGAACTGTTCCTAGAAGTAAGACTTAAAATAGGCGCTGAAATATTGAATTTGGGTTCATTGTAAGAAGTCATCCTACTTGGCCAATATATAGTTATGGTTGCCAAAAAAACATCTATTTTGTTTAATTATTGTGTATTTAAAAAAACTTATTGCAAATGGTAGGTAGGTGTGTGGATGCCAAATAAATTCCCAATTTGTGTATAAAAAATTCCAGTATGAGTCTCGTCAAAAAATTTCAAATTTGTTTAATAATTGTGTATTTTAAAAAACTTATTGCAAATGGAAGGGGTGTGGATGCCAAATAGATTCCCAATTCGTGCTTAAAAAATTTCAATTATAAGACTCATTGCCAAAGCTGAAGGCATGGAATCAAGCAAGAGTGAAGAAGTGAGTGACGATGTGCGTAAATTTCGCGCACAAGTGCGCAACCATCGCCGCATTAACATCAAGTACGAAGTACGAAGCTCCAGCTTCGAAGGCGGCAACAGAGTTCTGCCCTGGACAAGGTTAGTTATTGAGATGTGCATGTGTTTTCTCAAGTAAAGTGTTTTTTGCTATCTTAACCCTATAGATTTATAATTTGAAAATGGCTGAGGTTTACTTCTGTGGCATGAAAAATTGTCTTCGTTAAGATAGACAACTGTTTTCTTTAATATTGTTATCGAGCAGATTACGTTATTTGAATTTCTGTGTCGTGAACTAACGTTTGTTTTTCAAGATGAATACTAGAAATTTAAGGTAACCCAGCTAATCTTATGAATTGAATTATTCAATTACTTGCTAACCTAGTTGACTGCGATTTAGACTTCCCCCATCCTCGATAAATTGAAGTTCCGATTTGCTTGTGATTTTCAGCGCGTTTTCTCATTTATAGAAAAATGAACTTTTGTGCTCGCCATGTCCGTCCGTCTGTCTCTCCGTCTGTCCGTCCGTCTGTCCGTCTGTCTGTTCGTCCGTGACTTCACGTTTTCGTCGACGAGAAAATGCGCTCTCTGTCACTCGATCACTGCAGTGAGTACTGAGTTATATTTTTTCGCTATATGTATATCCGTCCGCTATGAACTTCGCGTATTTGCCAGCAAACAAAATAGAATTCACGCGAGGTGTTCGTATCAGCCGACAGCGGCTGATTTTAAATATTCCAAGACTTAGTTGTTGTTCTTCTTGATAGACCTTTTTTTACTAACTTTGCAACCAAGTTTATTTGTTTGTTGCTTTTCTCTGCGTCTTATCGCACTGAGTTTCAGAACTAAACGTATCTTTATTTACCTACTAGCTGGAAGACAGAGATATTTCTCGTGGACAGATATTTCAGCATCAGCTTGATGTCTGAGATGGACGATTGTTTAAGGAAATTTGGGTCAGATCTTTAAGATTTCTAGCAACCCTTGATGACTTTGGTAAATATCTTTTTTCCCTTGCAAGATACAGAGTCTGTTTGCTTATTTGTCTTGTGGGCACATTTTGTCAATATTTTGAGTTTTTTTATGACGAAGATACCAGAGAATGTCTAAGTACACTCGCCTTTGTTCGCTAAGCATTAATTCATACTCTCATAATTTTCAATGAATTGGATACCATGTAGAGTAATAGTCAAAGTTTCCATCTCGCCTGTTATTTGTTTCAGTTGCAGTACTTATCGAATTAATCACCATATTTCACTGGAGAAATGTTCCCTCACCTACGACCCTCTCGTTCTGGGCGGACATGGCAAAAATCTCACCTCCATCTTCCCGACGTCTCGCTTATGATGAGGAGCGAGAGGCAAGAATTTCTATGCCCTCACTGTTAGAAAAATTACCGTTAACGGTATTATACCGGCGTTTCAGTGGCCGGTCAGCACGTGTAAGAAACACCGTGTCGCCGTTTTTATTCTAATTTAACACTAGAAATCCGTAAAACATCTGATAAAAACGGCGAAATCGTTTATTTTCACGGGGCCACCGGGCACTAGAATGCCAGTGGGACCGTTTTTTCACCGTTTTTTCTAACAGTGCTGTTTATGCTTTATTATTCACAACAGGAGCGCAATTAATTTGGCTTGCATCCCTCGTTGCCGATGTCTCTCCTCTACTCGACAGCTCTTTTGAAAATCCGAACGGCATTATCGCTGGCCGACTATATTACGCTTATAAATCGTCTGTTATTTAATATAAAAGTGTCCGTAATGAGGCCTTGTAGCGGCTGCGGCACAACACGGTCTGTTTTTATTATTTGTATGTGACACTTTAGACGGCATGGCGAGGAAAAATATCTAATAGGATTTTTTGTACTGTATTTTGATGTGGATAAATTCTGAGAAATTATAATTTGATTTCTGTAAGTGCAGGATTGGCTCACGAACTGTGTTTTTTTACAGAGTGAGATTTTCTGACGTTAAATACGATGAATTTTTTCATGGTTGAATAATCAGTAGGTTATTCAGCGCTTTTAAGTTCCTAGCATTATTTCTGAGCACGGAAACTCGTCAATTTCCTAACTTATTCATGGTTTTCAAACATTAGGAAATTAAATATCTTGTATTTTTGTAAATTTCTCATGCCATGAAGTCACATTATGCACACAAGAATTTTTCACACATTTTATTCAGAACCTTGACCGGTCCGGTGCAGGAGCCAAACACCCTCTGCAGGAGCGAAATTCTTAATGTTGCTAGTCATTTCTTCAATTCCCGTTAACATTTGCCGTTCAACAATTGGCCGAATTAATTAAAAAAATTAAAATTGTGTGGAAGGATAATTCTTCACTTTATGAATCAGTCGTTAGATTGTTCGAGGACTAGGCTCAAAAATTTGTTTTGCCATAAGCTTTGATTAATTTGATGCTTTTAAAACGTAGTCGAACCCTTTCGTTGTTATGGATTCTCGCAAATGGAAATGGACTTTAATCAAACTTTAATAACTGTCTTTTTGATGAATCCATCAACTTATGAGCTGAATATCATGGGTATTTTGAGCAGAACTGAGAAATTATTCGTCGCAACATATCATGGACCGAATAAAACTTCCGTGATGTCGCCAGCCCTCCACCTGTTGACATCGATGGTTAATTAAAGTTAAACTTTTCCTGTAGCGATTACGTCCTCCATTGAACAAAGTCTGGAAGGTAATGAACACGAACAAGCAGGGAGTCTCTACTAAGAGATTCCAGGCACCCAGGGACCAGAGAAAGCAATTACGACTCCCTGAGCTCTGCGTCTTTTCCAGACGGCGCTTTCATCTTTTCGCACCTCCGAATTACTGTTATTTGTGGCATCCTGCCTACCAGTCTATTACTTGTGACTTCTGGCGTCGTGTTGCGTGCGGTTGTACGAGAATTATAGAGGGCTTTCGGGGCGAGATTTTAATGAAATTTCGATTATTTTCTTTAAATTTAAATTTCCACTGCTTCTGTTTTTCTAGTTTCTTTTGTTTCCTTAAGCAAACTTATGGTAGCCAAAGCAAAATCAGCTTCAGTATCGACCATATGCCACAGCTCACTCCAGTAGTGTTTTTATGAAACTTTTCACTCATTTTTCCTCCAGTGCGCACGAAGTTTGATTTTTTTTCAGCTTTGCTACACTTTCGAATATGAAAATTAGTCTATAATAATATTCGAATAGATTTACAATAGACTGTCATTGTATTTGGATGAGCTAGACTTAACTCGTTGCACCTCTCATACAAGTCGAATATGACCATGACACAACTCAGTTACATGTTTACTAGAATATGAAGCGCGTTACATTTGTTTGTCAATTATGAATATTATTGTCCAAACAGTGGCAATGTTTAAAATGGTCAAAAGTTTAAAAATTCAGAAATTTTGATAGCTTTATTCTTTTTAATCTCTTATTATAAATCTTATCCGCTTACTAATGTCATTTTTTATTCTGTTTAATTTTATTTTCAATACTTACAAATAAAAAATGGCGCCGTCGTTATCGAAGTCAGTTACTCAATTATGTAATAAACGACTGTCGATGATTTTAATTATTCATCTCATTAAGCAGCGTTTTATCATATTATTCCTATTTAAATTCAGCCGCAGTTTTTTTTATAGCACGATGTTTAGTATTAACTACTGTGTTTAGTATTAATTGTCGTGTTTAGTATTAACTACTGAAAAGATTATTATGAAAAGTTTTTACTGAAAAGTCTCATTTTTTTCTTAAATTTCATGTTAGTTCATTTATTTACAGCAACAGTTTGCGGTATGTTGAATAAAATCAAGCGTTGAAGCATTTGACATCCCGCGACGAATTAATTCTATAGTGATTTAAATTTGAAACGAAAGGTGGCAAATAAATCATTGCTAAGGTAGAGGTCGTCTTTCGATATTTTTTGCATCTAGTGTTCTAAAAATATATTTTGGGTTGTATAATATCCAGGTAATTTTCTGTGTGATTTTGTGCCTTTTTAGCGCATTTTCTCATTTATGGAAAAAATGCACTATTGTGCACGCCATGTCCGTCCGTCCGTCTGTCTGTCTGTCCGTCTGTCCGTGACCTCAAGTTTGCGTCGACGAGAAAATGCGCTCTCTCACTCACTGCAGTGAGTACTGAGTTATATTTTTCATATTATTTTTCGTATTTGAGCTCAATTAGAGTCTTGCCACAATCGGTCAGCGTGAGCTGCTTGCAACGGCTCAGCCTCGCTGAGCTCTTCTCCTGGACAAGCTGGCCGCGATGTACAGCTCCTGTCTCTGAGACTCATGAAATTCTTTTGTTCTGAAATGATTCAGGTCGATTCAGTAAACCATTCAACTAGTTTTTGTTTGTAATGAGTAAATTAAAATGTAAATTAGATATAAAGTAACTTAAAAATAAAAATTACATTAGAGATATGTTAAAATATTAAAATTTTGACTGAACTTTATTTTTGACATTGAATTAAGAATATTAATTATATGTAATATAATAAATTACAAGGAATATTATTGAAATTTATTGTCCTTAGTTTGTAATGAGTAAATTAAAATATAAATTAAATGTAAATAAACTTGAAAAAATACAATAAAGTTAGGTTAAAATATTAAGACTTGACTGAACTTTATTTTTGACTGAATTTTATTATCCTCATTGGTTTTCACAATATATTTAATATTGCACACGTTTTATCCTAAAGGTCACTTTATTCATTCGCAATGCTGTGTAGTTGAAATAAAATCGGTGATGTCACCGGTAGTTTTTAATATCTGAACATTAGAAGAGATGTTTGCTCGTTGACCTCTATATAGTGTGCATTATTGAAGGTTCATTTTTCATCCGTGTTATTAAATTGCTTGCATATATGACCCTTTTTTTACCAAATTTTATCTTCTTCTAAGTCTTAATCTTGCGAAGCTGATGAGTGACTTCTGCTTAAGCCTTTTGAACCAAATTGTGTGTGATTTTCAGTACTTCGCATCATTTGATGTCAATTTCAACATTCGTCACGATTCTCATTCATGATATTACTCGGCAAATTATTAACGTTTTTCCCGGTTGTTCTGAAAATCTACACGTAGGTTTCACTAGGTTATGAAGTTGCTTCATTTCCCGTAAATTTTAGTATCATATAAATTCGTGCGAGGAGTCTATGCTGCGACATATTTCCATGTTAACTGAAATATGTTTATAATTCTTGTACTATTTCAATGTTAACATAGATATTTGTTTGCTTGGAATCTTGTTTCATCAGCATTCATTTCTGAAGCTGAGTAGTTGCCACTAATAAATAATTCCACAGAGTAATAATGTAAAATGTTAAAATGCATTTTACCGGTATTATTCATTTGACACATGATTATGAAAGTGAAAACTCAAATTTCTTGAATAATTTCGTTCGTACTTTTAATTCCTACTGATCACTTTCTTGTACAAATCCCAACAGACTCCGGCTCTTGGAAATAGTCCCTATGTCATTTTCAAGAGGTGGCTGCTGGCCAAATGCCCGCTTAGGATCTCTCGAAATTTGTGAACCTTCCTGTTAGGCCTCAATCTCGTCGTCGATTTGGCTATTCTTTGTGACAAACAAGTTCCTATTTTCTAAGAAACTTATGCGTATCATCGTAGCTTTTCGTAGTTTATGCGTAGTTCATTATTATTTTCTATTAGTGTAGTTAGGCAGAAGCTCTTCATTTATGCAGGTTTGGTTGAAGACCAGAGCGCACCTTTTATTTACGATTTTCCCATCGTTCCCTTCGATAAGCCGAACGAAATTTCTAGCTGGAGCTTGGAGATCAAAAAGTAGATTACCGAATGACATTTTATTGCAGTGCGACGTTTCGAATACATCAACATTCATTATCAAGCAAGTCTATTATTTATTATCTATTATTTTCTAATAAACTTATACGTATCACCGTAGCCGTTCTACCGAATGAGGTTAGTTAGCGTTTACTTGCCGTAAAACATTGGAGCATCAAAATAATTCTTTAAGCTGCTGATTCAGGAGTTAATGATTTAAAATGACCCAAATAATATCTTCCTGCATTCTAACTGCCCGTAAAAAAATTTAAAAGAACTTTGCAATTTTCTCACTGCAGTGTTTTCGAATACAAGGTTATAGACAAATATCAACGAACCGCTTCGTTTGTTATTAAAATTTGACAGTTTTTCGTCTATAACTTTTGCCCTCGACAATCGACCAAGTATTTCCGCAAACTATTCCTGTTAATAGTCCGTATGTGTGTCCAGTATTCGGAAAAGTGAGACCCCGAACCGTGTACCCGGCTTGCATCATCCATATCGAAGAACGTAATTGCGGAGGCACTGGCGTAGCTGCAACTTTTAATTGTTCGCACTATTGCTTGAATGTTTTTGGATGTTATTTCGTCATAAAGTGAGTTTTTTCAGCTAAATTTTTATATAACTAAATCAAGATAGTATTAAATTTTTACTTCTCTGTGGCTGTTTTTACAAGCGATGTTCTGGTTGTAAGATGCGCCTCCATAAATTAATGCTTTGAGTTTTGACAATGACAGAAATTTCTTTTTACTAATAAACATGCTACAAACTCTAAATAAATTTCACATATTTTATTTATTCATTCGATGTTCACTTCTCTGAACTCATTCCAAAAATTGCGTGTTCGTTGCTTGCCTAGTTTTTGAATTCGTCAAAGCGTTCAATCTCGTAATCTTACCAAATCGCACACTCAATGTCGAGCATGGCCTTTAAGATTATGGAACCTGTCAAATTTTTCGAACGTTTCTCGTGATTGCCATTCCGTGAGTGTCATTGTAGCATATATGAAATGCGTTATCTATACATTATTTAGTCCTCACTCTACGACTAATTATTTTGGCATAAAATTTTGCATTCTTGATTACGAAATGTCAGTTTTGATGAAAGATAATTATTATTCATGAATAATAATAATTATGTACATTATAATTATTTTTAATGAATAATAATCATGATTATTAGATTATTATTATTTAAGAACTTGGAAAAATGAATTTTTGGGTCATATTGTAAAATTATTGATACGCTTTTTTTAATCACAGCAGAAGCAGCGAGCAGACATAACACTAACACTTCCTTTTTCCGGGTCAAACTGGGTCATGATGACATGCATAATGACAAAAAATGCATCAATACTTGTAACAACCTCACGCAAGTCCCTGAGTGCATCTTAAATATCTTACACCTCCGCACTACTACAAATTAATAATAATAGTATTATAATATTATTAAATATAATAAGCATGATATAATTTACAGAAGCTTGAGATGAGTTTAGAAGTGATATTCCATACATGAAGGAAGTCCCTTAACCATGCATAATGACAAAAAATGCATCAATACTTGTAACAACCTCACGCAAGTCCCTGAGTGCATCTTAAATATCTTACACCTCCGCACTACTACAATCAATCTTTGATGCGACAGCCGAGATTTCGTTTTGTTTCACAGTAATGTTTTTGCACCAACCATGAAATATACATCAAGTGGATTCAGATAACATTAATTAAGAACTGCCGAATTCAGAATACGCCATTATGTACAATTTTTAGCAATTGAAAATATGTAAACACTAAGTGCGACCAAATCATAAATACTCTATATATAAATCATAATCTTGTGTATTAGGAATGCGGAGCATAAGTGATAATTATGTTGGAAGCTGCTACTATTTCAACGAGAGAAAAATATTTATTTTATTCAAAAAAATTGTCTTGATGATCGTAAATTCTTCAAATCTACCCAAATTCAAAATATATTCATCATCAAAACTCTAATTTTGATTGAATCTAGTTTTTCGTATGTTCATGTATGATGAGTAAATGTGAGCATTTCTTTCTTCCAGTGAGTAATTCTTCACACATATTTTTAATGGAAAACCATGTGGCGCTCAATAATCTTCAACTAGTCGTATTGTAACGGCGTAACTTATGAGAAATCATTCTTGAATTCAAAAGCAGAATGATATTTGTACATATGATCACTACAACAAAGATATTAATGTAGCTATGAATTAATCATGAAAGGCATCGCGACCGAGATAACCGTGACTGGAGTTCTTTGTCCGGTGTTGGAGGCCCACTCTATTGTGTGAATTTCCGACCAGAACTCAAGGGACAGAGTGTCGGTCTTCAGTGAAGTGAATGCTAAACTTGGTTCGTGTCTCCAGGTTCCAAATTACAATGCCATTAGCGTTCAACATGTCGTTGTTTTTCCCGTGACTTTTGGTTACGTTGAGAAGAAACCGATACTTCTAGGCAAGCGACTCGTGAAGTATGGCTTTGCGAGTGTGCCGTCTGTTGCCGACACGAGTGCCACTAGAGAATATTAAAAGAGACGAAGGATTCACCGGATAACCGGTCAAAACTTCCTGGTTGATTTGTTTCCTCGATGCACTGTTGAATCTCTATTTCATTCGTTTCATTAAATGTAGATTTTGTTCCAAAATCTGCATTTTCCCTAAATCTGATGACAAAATTGCGTTTTGCGCTTGGAAAACACTTTTAAAAGTTATCTGCAATGATATATTCAAATACAGGCGTAAGCAATTTTTCATTATCTAGGTCGATGATATGATTCCTAGCTATTGATTAAGAAATATTTCAGAGCGATTCGAATATTTGGTTAAAGTTCAGAAGTAGATGGTCTTCATGCAGAAATATCGAACTAAAAATTAAAATAAATTGGGGTATTTATCACGCCTATCATTAAGCCTATTCGAGTCATGTGCTTCAGGTACGTGATTAGATTTAAAAACCTTTACGAGCCTAATTCATTTTTTTACCGCATTCATCATAAAATAGTCAGTGCATTTGATAAAGAAACGTCGTGGTACAGCTTCATAGGACTAGTACACAGGCTAAGTTCAGTGATGAACTTATCTTTTTCGCGCATTTTCTCATTTATGGAAAAAGGCGCTATTGTGCTCGTCAAGTCCGTCCGTCTATCCGGCCGTCTGTCTGTCTTTCTGTGACTTCTAGTTTTAGTCGATTTTGGGAAAATGCGCTCTCTATCACTCACTGCAGTGAGTACTGAGTTATATTTTTTTCTTAGTATCCACGACCTCGGCAATTTTCTCCTGAGCGTTGGTATCTTAGCTCGGCTGATAGTCAATCTGAGTCCTGGGCCATACTTTCAAAACTCGCTAAGTGAACGTAAGTACTTACGCTCTATTTTCTTGTCTATGATTGGTGGATTTGGCTTGAAAGGTCGTCAATGATTGGCTGATGAACTTACAATCTCTTAACTTTTTAGCGCATTTTCTCATTTATGAAAAAAATGCACTATTGTGCTCGCCATGTCCTGTCTCTTATACACATCTAGATGTGTATAAGAGACAGGATCTATATCGTGTGCTCTCGGCGTCAATCACTGCAATTTAATGAGTTTAGGCTTGCATTTTTCATCCACACGCCGTCCCTCATCGCATAGGCTGCTAGCCCCACCTCAGGAAGCGCCTTAACGTGGATGATTTGTGGCCGAGTGATGATTATTGCCAGATTATCGATGACTGATCGGCATTTTTTCTTTCAAAATCAGGTCACTCCTATGGAAATTGTCGATGAACGATCGGCCATTTTTCTTACTTAATCTGATNGGTAGAGGCGTGACGTAAACAGAGTTGCTGGTAAAGGCGAGACGTAAACAGCTTCTTTGACGTAACCCCATAAGAAATAGTCACATGAGATCAGGGGATCTCGGTGGCCAGAAGTGAAGAGCCAGATTTTCATTTATTATGCGTCCTACCCAGGCTCAGGAAGTTACTGATTTACCGTTTAGATGTTTGCCATGCAGCACACGGGTTACATATTTAATATTTTTAAATATGTAAAAGGATGATTATATCTGTTTCCATTGCTGTGAAAATTATTCATTTTTATTTTATACCCTCATAAATACGAATTTATTAAATTTGGTCCATCATTTAGAATAACCCTGTATATTGACGAATTTCTTAATGAACTTCATATTGTTTATATTACTGTAATAGAAGTTCTCGGCTAGTATTAAGGTGTTTCCAAATTACCTATACCAGTGTGAAATAACTAGTTCAGAGACAAGAATCTGTACATTAGACAGAGATGCAGCCATTATTTAATCGGTGGTGCAGAAAAGTATATAACAAAGGTGGTAATATTAGACATTGATGCGAGGCGGTGCATGTTCATTATGCTGTTACGTCGTAACTTTCCTTCGTGTGGCTCTATTTTGCAGCATTTTATGGCGCTCTCTTATACACATCTCAGTGAGTACTGAGTTATATTTTTTTCTTAGTATCCACGACCTCGGCAATTTTCTCCTGAGCGTTGGTATCTTAGCTCGGCTGATAGTCAATCTGAGTCCTGGGCCATACTTTCAAAACTCGCTAAGTGAACGTAAGTACTTACGCTCTATTTTCTTGTCTATGATTGGTGGATTTTGCTTGAAAGGCCGTCAATAGATGTGTATAAGAGACNGACCGTAGGTCCACGTAGGGACTAGACGACTGCAGACCGTAGGTCCACATAGGTACTAGACGACTGCAGACCGCAGGTCCACGTAAGAACAAGACGACAGCAGGCCGCAGGTTGCGCAGGTAGCATAGCTTTAAGCCCGCAGGCCTCCGGTAGCGCCAAAGGCCGCCTCAGCCATCACGACTGCGGTGACCTGGAGGCGCGCCAAGCCGCCCGGCGCTGCTCAGTTTCCAGAGCCCCACTAAAATCCATAGTCCTGGGGCCTAAAAATGTGAGTTGCAGGGCAAAGCAATTAATGCGTCGGATACCCGTCTTCCGCTAGAAACCAAAAATACGCTAAAATTTGTAAGCTGATATAGTATAAATGCCAGTAATTTTTTTTTTCTTTGCTGGGAATTTATTGAAAATCGTGGATATTCATGGTTTTCTAGTTAATGCAACAGCTGTACTATTTTTATTAATACAAAGGTGAGTATCACGAATTGAATGATAGATTAAACTGTGTTGCAGTATAATTGGTTGAATTGCGTCATTCATTTTTCTGCTATGGGCGTCAAAAAAATATAAGTCATCACATAATAGATGTATTGTGTAATTTCTGGATAAATGATTTCTGGATTACAAACTTATTTCTGCCATAAAATCACATGACGGTCTTTCTTAACTCTACCACAAAGGCTCTCACCGGCTACATTTTAATGAAATATAATTTGACACAATTACAAATTCAACACGAAACAAAAGGTAGAATTTTTGAAAAATTTACGCTGCCGCAGTTCATAATGTACACTGATTAAACAATATTAATTATTCAAATTTAATTCATATTTATTCAACATTAATTGTTCATACCAGGATAACCATCTTAATGTATACGCTCTATGCATAGACATTGCAACAACTACGGCAAAAAAATTTCTTCGTGTGATTTTATAAATTCATTCCAAACTCTGAAAAAGTGGTAATCGTTAGTTCATGAAGATCATACCACTTTATTATCTAAATCTTAATAACTTTTGCATCAAAATGGAATCAATTCATGCACCTTCATGAACCTGCTACATACGACATTGGTTGACGATGTAATTTCGTGTTATCTAAGAGTGCATTTCGATCTCATTTCATGGAAGGGAATTTGCTGGCGCCTGAACTATAGAAGGCCTCAAAAGCAGCGAATGTTCTATTTTAGCCAACGGCATATTGAAATTCTCTGTTTGATGGCCTCCGATCTCAAAGAGGTGTTAAATTTGACAATTCGTTCCTATTTTGTGAGCCATATTGATCATGAAAGTTATTTTCTTGTCTCGATGTAATAAATTAGCTATTGGATGCTTCATACTGTGTAAACCAATGTGTACACTTTTATTTAATATTGTTGTACACTTTTATTAAATATTGTTTGCCAAGTTTCAAATATTATATCAAGTAGTAGTCTTTGACTAAGTTTCAAAGCTTTATGTGGAAAGATTGTCTCATGTTTACTTCTGAAACGCATAGCAACATTTATTAAATAGCAATTTTTGATAAGCGTTTTAAGGTATTATTTATAGATAAGATAAGCACGTGATGAACGTTTCCGAGAGTTTTTCGATTCAATTATATAGTCTACGATACTGCTTACCTATGCAAGGTTTGACTACAATAAGAGTATATATATATTTTTTTATGTAAAGTACCCCACTTAGCTCACATTTTTTATAGGAATCTTGAACGTCGATGCCGGGAGAGTCAATCGCAGCGATTTGTCAAAATGTTGAACGTTCATTTGACGCATTTTTTTCAGTCACGGTACCTATTTTGTTCAAGAAGTATTTTACACACAAAGTTTTTTCTCCAAAGATTCTTACGCAGGTATTTCTATCTCAGGTTATATTTTTGTAGATAAAAACTTTCTAAACTAATAATTAAGGATAGCGACCTATGAATCAAATAATAAAAAAATCACTTGATATGAGAGCAGCCAGTACTTCACCCCATTTATATGGCCCCGTCAAGGCTGTCAAATCCACTCACTTTTGATTCATTTAATAAACAACCACAATATTGTTTGCCAAATTTCGAATATTATATTAAGTAATAATCTTTGACTAATTTCGAAAGCTTTATGCGGAGAAAATGTCTCATGTTTATTTCAAAACGCTTAGCAGCATTAATTAAATAGAAACTTTTAATAAGGATTATGAGGTATTTATACCCAGGCTGATTTGAGCTCATGTCGAGTTGTGTTTTTTGCCGAGGATTCTGGATGCTTCGTTAAATTTTGTGTATCATAAACATTGTTGGGGCTAATGAGCTCCCAGTGATAGAATTTGCGCTGGAATCAGGTAGAGGTTTTACCTTTATTATATTCAAGCAAGAAGTTCGTATTCCGCTTGATCGCCTCTTCTGAGCGTGGCAGGTGCAAATAGTTTCTGTACCTGCCTAGTTTTAATTGAATTATATTGTAATATGCGTTTAATATTCGTGCTGCATAAAACCTAATATTTTTAGTCTACTACAGTGTTTTTATTTTGTTAGCGTTCGTTTTTTATATTTTATTTTTGCAAGCGCACATTTTAGTTCGTCTTTATTCCGGACTGTTTACTGAAAATTACTCTAAAGAAGTAGGCAAGTTCGGATGAAAAGATCATTTTGTGTTATTCGTGGCTTGCGACTGGTGCGACGGCATGGTGCCCGAACTGTTTGGTAAGGATCTATTAATTGGAAATTTGAATGCTTATTTTGAATTATTGTAAAGTTGAATCAATAGTTCTTCATTCTTGTTGTACATTTGTTCTTTTATTTTGTTTTCAGAAACCGTTTGCGGTATGGTTAATAAATGTGGAAAATCGTAACTGTTAATCATCCTGAGACGCGCCATATCGACCGTTATGGATTACTGGAAAAGAAAGGTGACCGACAAATTAATGCTACCGTAGAGGTCATGTTTAATTATATTTATACTTATTGCAACTCGTAGAGTATGATTACACAACACCATCTATATTATCATAACATGTTATGTTTATCAAAAGTATCTCAAGTGTTCCTTGAATGATGGGCATTTTATTCAAGATACTTTCTGGAAAAGCGGCAAACTTTTTGAATGTTTCACATTCCAATCAATTAAACCTCTTTCTCTTTCATATGCACAAATGAACAACAGCCAACAACATAATCTTTACTGCTCACTTCAAATCAAGCAATACTCAAACGAGTATTTGAGTATTGCTTGCAAACTAATATTATACAAATAAATATTAGTTTGCAATCACACCAAAACTGTCCCCAAAACTAAAAAAATTCTTCGTTGTGTATCCGGGTGAGTTTCTTGATACATTTCATACACAATAATTTATTGAAATTCTGATATCTCGGCGGAAATTCTCGGGATAAAGTCGCTGAGGAGGTTTCAAGGGTAACCTCATTATTTCTGAAGACCCCCTGATCTCTGCGAAGACGAGTAGCCGGTTTCGTTTTTCTTGACCAATGCGTTGAAAGCTGCCGTATGATTAAATTGGCTCAAAATGGAGGGATATGAACAACTTGCAGGAATCAAAATAGGTTATCCACTTAAATATTAATGCTACTGAAAATTTCTGGTCAATTTAATACAGCATTCATGCGTTTTGAATGATATTTGATCTAGGATTTTGAAGTCTTGATATTATTAGTCGTTTAAATTACTTCTGACAGATGACGGTCTGGATGTCGTACCGTGTTACAAAGTCTACGGTAGCTACACTGAATATTCCACTATGTATTACATATACATACTTTTTAAGTTATTACTCATGATCTGTGGGACCTATCATAATTGCACTAATTTTTTTTTAAAATGAGTGCAATGAGCAATAAGTGCTAAAATGAGCACCAACATATTTTTTGCTAATTTTCTACATTTTCGTATAGTTTTGTTTGAAAAAAAACTTTTTTAACATGTCTTACTGTATCGATTTCTAGGATGTAATTACTATTAATATTACTACTTCTAGTATCAGTTTTTCTATTACTACTACCATTGTTATTACTATTAATATAATTATTAAACATCACTTCATGATTGCTAATTTCTTTCAGATCTTGCCGTATAAATTAATTTTAAATTCTTGGGAATTTCAGTACATTATGATACTCTTCCGCACATATTCAATGAAAAATGAAAGTAATAACGAGCCCATTTCGTTTATTCATGTCTTGGAAATAAAACGATTTTTTAAATTTTGCTTAACGAAACCTAATCCCCTCTCATAATTTTCAAGAATAAAGTTGCTATAAATCCTCAATGTATTTTTGCCGTAGCTGCTTTTCAAGTAGATTAATCTACAAGTTTTCAAGAAGATCAAAAACTTGCTACTACACGGATATTTTTCACAGGCTTGCGTTGTTACGTTGCTAAGGCGAGCCCAGATGGAGCAAAATTTCCTTTAAAATTCTTGACTGATTCATAGGGATATTTTTGCCGGCCATAATCTGCTTATAATTGGTCAAATAATGAACTATTCAGCTGGATTACGCTACCTAGCATCACGATAAGATAATGGTTCGAAAAATGTTTTGAGTTTTTTATCAAAGCTAATTCACGTTTAACGTTTCACGTTCACTTAAAACCTGAGTTTTAGGTGAACAGTTTGCCTCTATGTGAAGACACTTCAATGCATTATATATTGAAGGGAGACTTAATTATTTGTGTGATGTATTAAGACTTCCGTCGTCGATCACTATTACTCGTCTGCTCTTATACTAAAATCGGATTATTTATTACAGATCTCGTATTATTTGTGCTTCATAAGTTTTCCTCTAGTAATTTCACGCAGAGCGCATTTTCTCACTTCATGTTTTTTACCCATAAAATTCTTATGTTATCTGATTATTATTTTCTGATTATATATTTTTTGAACTTTTATTCTGGACTCTTAGCTTAATGGATTTCTAAAATTCACAATTCCCTTGGTGCATGTTTGAAAGAGATTTGTTTTTGGCCATATACATAGAAAAAATACCGCCAATTCCTTGTTAACACAGTTTTATTGCTTTGTTATCTGTTGATTATTTTCTCACAAAATAATTTCTATACTTAGGAGTTGTATTTCAAGTTTGTCGCAACGTGTTTAAGATGTTGATGCACTTAGCGAGGATGCAAACGAGAGTTGTAAAACGAGCTAGAAGCTTCATGGCAGCCTGACACGCGAAATGTTTTTTATCCGTAAGTGTTTTTTTTTTTTTCTAACACATTTTTGCCTCACGCGATACACGATTGCTCTTGGGCTCAAGGCAGCGTGAAATGTGTTGTTTGAGTAACGCGAAATAAATGTACGCTTACATTTTTAGAAGGCTTTGAGAGCTTGTGTGTTAATAAATAAACTACTTTGATCTGCTCATAATAATGCTATGTTAACGTAGTACTACTTTAATCTGCTCATAATAGATATGTTATGTTAATGCATTGGCAAGCTTTAAGCCCATAATGCAGTCTACCACTCTTTTCACGAGTTGCCGCCAGTAACAGTGGCCTCATGTAAAGGTGTAATATGGTGGCCACTTCTGAGCAGCCACAACCAAAGAAAACTCAGGAAAATGAATGAGATTTTCCTGGACAGACATGGTCCTCGAGCTGCAATTTTATCCGTTGTAATAAATTGATTCCTTCGCAAAGACTATAAATTTCCACCAATCGGAGCATGGCGTTACTGAGCAGACTTAAATTTCTGCAATTGAGATTCAAATTCATGGAATCTTATCGACCATTAGTTAACCTGGGCCCATACTTTCAAAAAAGTTAAGAGATCGTAAGTTCATCAGCCAATCATTGACGGCCTTTCGAGCAAAATCCACCAATCATAGAAAAGAAATTGGAGCGTAAGTACTTACGTTCACTTAGCCAATCCTGTGTTATAACCTAATATGTATTTTACAATCCCAACTGATTAAACGAAATCATTCTGGCAAAAAGCCAGACGTGACGTAACTAAACTGTTGTATATTTCACAACCACCTGCCAATACTTTTTTGTCATAAACCTGCTGACATTTTGCAGTTTAGTTTGTTTGCTTCAGTTCTGCTCTGTTTCACAATTTAGTTTAACTATATCAGAGTTAAACCAGCGACATTTTAACATCAAACTGATGTCTAACTTTATCTTTAACTTTATCAGGCCAGTCTAGTCAAGAAAAGTACAAGAATCGGCGACATGCAGGCCTATCCAGGCCTATTCTGTAATGCCGAAGATACTATACTATACTATAGTAACCCAGTGACATTTTTCACGTCAATCTTATATATAATTTTATCAGTGTTAAACCTGTGGCATTTATGATATCAACATGATATGTAACTTTATCAGTGTTAACCCAGTGACATTTTTTACATAAAACTGATATATAACTTTATCAGTGTTAACCCAGTGACATTTCTTACATCAACCTGATATGAACCAATTAGTTTGCGAGACAGAAAGTCAATCAAATCAACGCCTATAACTGTGTCTCCCATAAAACCACTGGGCTTAAACACAATTTTCTATTACATGAAATCGAAAAAAATCGGCAGGTATATCTGCGACAAAGTTCGCTCCGCCATCACTTTATGACCATCTGAATTTTTAAACATTAAATCGAGTCGTCGTTATGCACCAACATATGCTTCCATAAGCATTGTGCTGGACGAAAGTAATTTATAATGAACGAAACTAAAAATAATTAAATGATGCTGCAGAAATTGTCAGGTACGACTGGTATTTATGTAAAACTACAGTGTATCTACTGGTCGTCATATGTGACATCGTCGACGAAACAACTCAAAATTTGAAATTTATTATATATAAGGAGCGATGTCGTTCGAAGTGAATCAGTCACTGGACCTTTTATTCAGTGTACCCTAATTTTAGTTTGCATTTTTTAGAATTTTGTGTAATGCATATTCAAAATTTTTACACTGAAGTGCACTGGATCTATCCTTTATACAAATCGAGGAATAAATATTTAACATTTTCTTTTAATTATTCTGATTGATTATGTTCTATTTTCATTTTTTCCAGGTGAGTGTCGGCTCAATCTTTGCAAGACTGAGGACGTGTGGCGGTAAGTATGGCCTTCAAGTTGACTTCTTACATTAATTATGTTTACAAAAATTTATACTTAGAAAATTTCATAGACGTGTGAATGTATGAAGTAGATTGTTTAAAGAGGTTGTTTAACTGCTTCAGTTATTCATAGAGAGCTTTTGTATAGTAACGCTATGAACCATTTCGTGGCATTAGGAAAATGTTTTCCTTCTTAATCAGCAATGATGAAATGCTGGCAATAAATTGTGTATGAAAAAAAAAATATGGTAGCTTAAATTCGTTCAATAATCTTTCACAATTCATATACTAATGTGTAGATATTTATTTTTAGGAAGAAGTTAGCATTTTCATATTGATACATTTTGATACATTTTGATGTCAATAAGCTTTCGTATTAGACGCAAAATGATCATTATTTCAGTGTTTCCATTCCTGATTCTTTGATCCCTCAATAGCTCGATCTCGCCTCTCCGTTTGATGGTGCAGAGCTATAGGCGTCACCGTTGGCTGCCTATTTCGCCCCGTCAATTGCATTACCAGTGCAGTTTTGCCGACGCCCGGCAATCAAATTTCGCGAGTCGCGCTGTCACCGGGCAACGACTCAACTCCTTCATATGAAAACTGTCCATCCAAATTGTCAATAGAAAAAATTAATAAACATGAAGCGATTGCCGTGCAACGTTCAATGCACGCGGTACAGAGAGATGAAATGTTAGTCTAACCGATGTATTTTTTGTTGTCTGAATGTTGTGATAACATAAAGTCAATTCAGCTGAAAACTTTATATGTGAACGCTGCGTTTGCAATGCCGCGATCTCATCGATGTAGAGCTATTACGACGAGAGCCTTGTTTTATCGGCAGCAGGCTGGGCCTCCGTTTATGCTATTTCCATTTAGCTAGATCATAGCAAAAAAATTTGGGCCGATTTATTTGCTCAGAAATATCAATCAATCAGCTCAGCGTTTCGCTAGATGAAGAGGTTCATTCAAATACTAATTAACTATTAGAAAATGAGATTTGGTCTCTTCGCCGAGAGTTATTTCGGTACCTTTTTCTCTAGTCAAAGTCAGTTTGATGCTCTATCATTTTTTACCGCCTCAAAACGCTGTTCTGGATTATGCAGTGAATTATTCTACTATAACTTCTGCTTAATAGTTAATGAAAATTTGGATTTGCTTGTTTTTTTTATTTATTTTAAAGTAAAATAAAGCAAACCACTGCTAACAATTCAAATCTAAACTGAACTAATGACCTAAATCTCTAACAAACGTAATGGATTACATGTATGACTAATTAAATTCACTTATTGTTTGCAATGCAGAATATTTCTGTAGCGGAAAAGTGTTCTGAAGAATAAGCAATTACACTTTCTTCGTTTTATGACAGTTTGTAGCTTCGCATTTTTATTTCATCAGTTTCCTAACATGGAAATAAGATCAAATTTTTGGAAAGTGCACACCACAGCTAGTAGGAAGCCATGCTATACTATCTTCCTTGCTAAAGTTACAGTAAAAGTTGAAACTAAAGTAAAGTCTGTTACATCTTTCCGCTTCGCAGGAAAAAGAAATGAATTTTAGAACATATCCGTTGATATCGAAAGATGAAATGCAGAACCTGTCCTGTCAGCTCTGCAGTTGCGAACGAGGCTCCAAACGCAATCCACGTCTGCGTAAATATAAATTGATCGTTCCGAGCGAGTTACTTTGAACACATGGCACGCAAAAAATGTTTCAAAAACGTGAATTCATTTCTATTCCAGAAACAGATGTGAAATAATAGCAAATATATAATCTAGTAGCGATCGTCAATAAAATAATACAAGTTCTTGAAAAATGCGTTGTTTCTTGTAAAGTTGTTGTATAAGTGAAGGTAATTGATGTTGTATAATATATAGTATAATCTAATAATATAGTATAATAGTATAATCTAGTAGTTATCATCAATAAAATAATACCAGTTCTTGAAAGATGAATTACTTTCTTGTAAAATTGTTGTATAAAAGGAAGTAATTGTAAGAGGAGGTAATTGATGTTTGAAAGCCTCAATTACAAATATTTCAGCAGAATGATATGAGAGCCAGCAAAAAAAATCGTTGGAACTGTGAACTGTGGAATCTGTCAAAACTTCATCTTGGAAAATTCGATTTAATCAAGCTACATCGATTATGCGTGCTTAACGTGATATGAAGCAATACCAATTCAGTTAAGTAACATGACATTGTTGCCGAGATTTTGTTCTTCAATTATTCTAGTGGTTACTTTTATATGTTGAAAAGCTCAGCATATGTAAAGCATCCGGCTTAAGCGCGCCGGTAGAGCGTTCAGTCTCCCTACCGTAAAATTGGCCCGCCGGTAAACTGGCCCCAGTTGCCTATTCAAAATCGACGTTTGTTCCTCATCTGTGCTTCACTCCAGCAGGGCCTATACTTTCAAAAAAAGTTAGGAGCTCGTAAGTTCATCAGCCAATCATTGGCGGCCTTTCAAGAAAAATCCACCAATCATCGACAAGAAAATAGAGCGTAAGTACTTACGTTCACTTAGCGAATTTTGAAAGTATGGCACCAGGAAGTAGCGCTCAATTGCCTGCATCTTGGGCTTCAAGTCGCCTTTTTTCTGCCTTATGTCCAGCCTTCAAAGTGAAATAATGTGAAAATCGTTTGATTTGTTGAAGTACGTCTGAAGTATTTTGAAGTTGGTTATTCTGTGATGGAAAATTTAGCTTTAGAATTGATTTCCATATTAAATCGTATTTTAATATTCTGTTCAAACTTTGCCATAATAGAGGGTCGGTGGATTGTATTATTAATATGTATATATATACTTAATGGAAATGAAATCCATTAAAGTTATATATACCTTTCATGAATTTATTTCACGCGCCATATCCTATCATCATAACGAATCAAAGTGTATGCTTGATTGTTTTCCCACTGATCTATGATAAGGAGTCGAAGTTTCAACTATAGAGTTACAAGAATTATAGAGTTCTTGAATTACAATTTAACCAAGATATTTGAAGCAAAAAAAATACCCAAGAAAAAAAAAATAAAAAAATACCAATACCCAAAATCGTTCTAGAGACCGGCGCCACTATCAGATCAATAATTTACGTTATAAGTAATTTAATGTAGAATTTGCATCAAATTATAAGACATTATGTACATAGCTTGATACGCTTGCCATGCAGCATCGCAAATATAGTCCAATTTACGGTTCTCATTTGGACTTATCAATCAGGAATTAAACCGAAAAAACTCGATTCTTTTTATCATCAAATTATAAGACATTATGTACATAGCTTGATGCGCTTGCCATGCAGCATCGCAAATATAGTCCAATTTACGGTTCTCATTTGGACTTATCAATCAGGAATTAAACCGAAAAAACTCGATTCTTTTTACATATAGGCTCTTTTGTTAGACGAGCTTAGTAAATATATAGCAATCACTATTACCATAGTACGATATAGAATTTATTATTGAGATAGTTCTCATGAATTTTTAGTTCATAGAATAACAAAGTATATACATACCCTCTTTGTTGAGCTCGTATAATGGACGTTTTGTTAAGGCATTTACCGCAGTTGCGCAACCCTCGACGGCCGTTTAGAGACAGGATATTGCAAGACAGTTTACTTCAAGACCTCGCGGCCGTTACGTGACCCTCGAGTTAGACCTCGAGGCTTTTTTTTGGCTTCAAGAGAGTTTCTTGGTAGCAAACTCTGGGTTTCTGGTGTGTCTATATTTCTTTCTATGTGCACTTACTTGGGGATAATACTGGTTATTTCATGTTCAAGCACTTACTTGGGGATAATACTGGTTATTTTATGTTCAATCACTTACTTGGGGATACTATTGGTTATTTCATGTTCAAGCACTTACTTGGGGATACTATTGGTTATTTCATGTTCAAGCACTTACTTGGAGATACTATTGGTTATTTCATATTCAAGCACTTACTTGGGGATACTATTGGATATTTCATGTTCAAGCACTTACTTGGGGATACTATTGGTTATTTCATGTTCAAGCACTTACTTGGGGATACTATTGGTTATTTCATGTTCAAGCACTGCGATGATTTTGCGAGAAATGTAGAACATTTTACCGAGTTTACCGCAAGTTGTTCATGTATTAATAATAAACGATAATATTGGTGGGCAGTTTTTACTGGTATTTCACGTTCAGAATATGCTTACATACAATACAATACAATACATACATACATACATTACAATATACATACATACACCTCACTCGTTATTTTCTTTCATTTCACTTAGAAAAAATATTCAGTCTTATTGTACTGGTCAGTCGCACATAAGCGGCGCATAATCTATCTCTTTCTGCGAACATCTGCTATAAACAGCTATTGTTCCCTCTTATTATTGATTAGATCAAAATTTAGCTTGTTAGCTTATGTTAGCCTTAATCCCTTCAATTAAAGGCCTGCATGAGCCAGATATTGGGACTCTTCATTAGTATTTCCTTCAGCGAAGCCCTTCATCAATAAGAAAATGCTGCTAATGAGCTATTTGTTACTTATTTATTAATATGTTATTTCATGTTCAAGCACTTACTTGGAGATACTATTGGTTATTTTATGTTCAAGCACTTACTTGGGGATACTACTGGTTATTTCATGTTCAAGATCTGCGATGATTTGGCGAGACATGTGGTATATTTTACCGAGTTTACCGCAAGTTGTTCATGTATGCATATCAGCGATTTTCTTCAATTTTACTTAGTAAAAAATATTCAGTCTTTTTTACTGGTATATTTAAATAGAATCATCGCAGTCGCACATTAGCGGCGCATAATCTATCTTCTCTTACGAACATCTGCTATAAACAGCTATTGTATTCTCTTATTATTGATTACATCAAAATTTAGCTTGTTAGCTTAAAGTTAGCCTTAATCCCTTCAATTAAATGCCTGAGCCAGATATTGGGGCTCTTCATTAGTATTTCCTTTAGCGAGGCCCTTCAGCAATAAGAAAATGCTGATAATGAGCTATTTGTTACTTATTTATTAATATGATATATTGATAAGCGAGATCTTCTGGATATTAATTGCATGCGATGCAATCCATATGATCCTCGGCGTGATGAACGACGCAATCTACATGCAGCTTTACTCACCAAGATTAATTGGACTGACACTTATCCTGCTCTTGGGAGATTAATTAATCGCGTCTAATAAGAATATTTTAGTACGTTGTCGCCTCCTCAACGTATCGCCTGACTTGCACAAAAACTTGAAGATGGTCGTGTTGAATTATCGGTGGATAATCGGTGGATTATTGGTGGCCTGCTGTCGGCCAACCTCCAACTTTGATAGAAAGTAAAATACTATCAAGCGAACATCACCCGCTCTGATGTGAATCAAAATAACCTCGCTGCTTTAGATTTAACATAATTTTTATTATTCTCGCGTAAAGGACGACGGTATCCTGGCAACGGATTTTCTGTTGCTCTGCTCCGGCCCCTCGACGATGCTGTGACGGCAGCCGTGTATATTTTTTAAGTTAAAATATAATATTACAAGGAAGGTTTGTCTGAACGAGTTGGTGGACTGTATGATACGATAATGAAATCTATAATTAATACAAATAATTTGAATTTTTAACTTTGAATAATTTCGAGCAATTGAATTTGAATTACAGGCAATCCTTTGATGTCGCACTGGAGTCGCTTTTGAATATCATTATTGGGCTGGTTTACGAAATAGGATACAGTAGTAACGTTCCTGTGTCAGAGCTTAAGCCACCGACATCTATATTACTAATTTCGATTAAAGCAGACTCCCAATGCAATTTGGTTTGCATCTACAACCACATTGGCAGGGACTCTAATAAGCTTTACTATAAATAAACTCTCAATCGATAAATTTTACACTTCTTAATAAAGTTTAATCTTTGGTAATGAAGCCGAGGTTACAAATGAGTTGGCATACACTGTATGATCGTTCCAGTACTGGTAATTCTGAACTATCTCCAGTGTTGCTAGTCCAGCAATTCGATTTGTAAATGCAAACCTATATTTTTTGGAAGCGGCTAATCATCATTTTTAGCGCATTTTTTCATTTATGGAAAAAAGGCGCTATTGTGCTCGCCATGTCCGTCCGTCTTCCTATCCGTCTGTCTGTCTGTCTGTCTGTCCGTCCGTCCGTGACCACGTTTTCGTCGACGAGAAAATGCGCTCTCTGTCACTCACTGCAATGAGTACTGAGTTATATTTTTAATATATGCCGAGAAATAGAGTCATGATATAGGATCGCCACGTTAGGAACTCGTATCATATCTCTGATAAAGGCATGCTTATAGGTAGGCTTAGGATCCTTGGTCCTTTGTATACTTTCGTACATACTGTAGCAGTTCCGAGCTGCGCTGGATGGCCAATTGGCATGAGGGAATACCACATTTTCCCACCGGCATTCTACAGAATTATCAATTATGTTTCACACTTGATAATCTTGATAAATTCAAATGGATTTATCTTCCGCAGTATCACCTCACTGTGTTCGATAATGATACGACGTAAAGATTTTAATAATTTCAGAAGCTCTTGTTTGCATTCCCATATTTAGTGTATTTTTTTGTACAAAGTCCGCGATTTAGTTTTTTTTAATTGCGTTGTCCGGCAAAAATTTATGATGCCGGTACTTGCTTATCAAAATTTATAAGTACGAAACAATGAAAATTTATTTTTTTGCACCGGAAACTATAAATTTACTCGTAAATGTTGAATTATAGACCTTTTTGCCCGCGGACTTGGCCGTTTTTAGGCCCTCTGGCAACCCTGGTGGGCCGTACCGCACTCAACGTGTTAACTTACTGTATGTGCCTCGCATTCAAACGACTTCCAATTTAAATTCTAGACCAATTCTTAATTTTGCTCAGAATGGAAGACTCCACGTTTCTATCACTGACCCCCAAAAAATGTTTCTCATTTGCCTCAACAACGAATCAATCGAGCGATAACTTTTTTCCTTTAAATTCTTTAGTATTAATATTTTTTATAACAAACTGCTACTTAAGTGCTATTAATGGATATTACCGTGCAGAGCGGATAGTTCGATATCTTTCACTGCTGCAGCCCTCCATGTCACAGCTGCATGTACGGCAAAGTTTATCAACTATATCAGTCATGGCGGCTACATAAAGGGTCGTGCAGAACAACTGCTGCAGTGTCACAGCCTATGAATGGAAAATAAGGCTTTATAACTGCTGCACTCACAGCGGCCCATGTATTGTAAGTTTGTATAACTGCTGCTGCTGTCATAGCTGCTGCATGTGGGTAAAGGCTGCGTTACTACTGCAGTGACAGCCGCAGCATGTATAAGGAAGGCTGTATAACTGCTGCAGTCACGGCGGTAGAACTGCTGCAATCATAGCTGTGTAAAGATCTAGTTGCTAATGCTGAAATAAAAGTTTTCGAGACACTCGGCGGCTAGGGAGAGGCTGGAGCTCGGTGTGAAGCAAGTTTATTGTTTACAGGTACAGAGCTGGTGATGAACTGAACATGAATAAAACTTAACTAAGCAGGTTGACAAAATTTTAGCCTATTTCTTTAGTGTAATATATCAAGAAGCAAGGATGGTTGCTACAGCTGCTACTAGTAAGGCAAGGCTGTCACAGCAGCTGCATAAGCAGAAAGTCAATATAACTGCTTAATGTGGGTGCAGTCTCTCTGCAGTCTCTCTGCAGAGACGTGCAATCAGAACGCAGTATCATCACAGAACTTCGAAGCGCGTTGGAAAATCGCTGAATCTGGCCTTAGGTCGGCGTCATTTATTGCCTCATCGTCTGGGTTTTGGTGACCAGTTGTGTCGCGGTCGCCGATATGTGAGGTGGTGTCTCACTCGCTGGGTTCCGTACCGTGCACGCGACCTCTCTGCCTCCCTCTATTGACCCAAGTTTTTGGGCGATAGCCTAATTTCCCTTTATTTTACTCCACGCTGATCAATGACCTTATTCTCGTTCCCTGAAAATTTCACCGCTTTGATGTTGCCAGGGGCCCGGGTCTCAATATTCGACGATGTTGTGTCGCTCTTCGCGTCTCAGTTTCGCTAATTCTGACTAATTTAACCTGGTCTTTATCTTTAATGACTAAATCCCGGCAGAATGAAATATGAACATGCTGACCTCAGGCCAAATCTTCAGCTGGAGAAACTTAGCCAGGTTGTCACAAACTTTGTTAATAATTTAACAATATAAAAGCTGATTGATCTCTTATGTTTTCCTCTATCTTCGTGTTGGATTCTCGATAATGCACGTTCGTCTTTCAACCTAATCTCATGGTAACGTATAATATATAAACAGCTAATATAATTATGAATTTCAGATCATTCATTTACCTTATTCGACTTCATTCGAGGATCAAAAGTGCGATGCTTGTGATGGATTAGTCAATAGTTAGTCGCGTGAATGCATGACATGGATGCATGGCATGGATGCATGACATGGATGCATGACACGGATGCATGGCATGGATGCATGACATGGATGCATGACATGGATGCATGACATGGATGCATGACATGGATGCATGTCGATGTAAGATATGGATGCATGTCATGGATGCATGTGGATGTATAATGCGGATGCGTGTGGATGAATGCTGTGAATTCATGTGGATGAATGATATAGATAATCATAACCCCTGTTCGGCAATAGTTTACCTGTCTTAATGTCTAAGAGATTCCGGCAAAAAGTTCATATTTTAGACTGTCGGCTATTTCAAAAGGATAATGAAATTTAGAAGTTAGAAATTATTTATACGAGGCATCTCGATTTTGAGTTTACTTGAGAATGCAAACACAAACGCTGGATTATCGACGTTAGAATCGAATTTGATTTGCTTATAAACTTCAACTATCAAAATAGGTTTGCCAGGCATTCGATCAACCTCTTTCTTGCCGTGAATTCATTGCCAAAATTTGCGAAGTTACATATATCTCGATCTGTGTATAATGCCTGCGATTTTTGTGCTAGATCGATCCACGTGAGAAAATATTCTGTGAGGATTAGGAACTGTTAATGATGAATGATTATGAATTGTGATTCTGAATTTATTGAACGTAGTTTGTAACTCGTAATTTACTTAATCTATAATTCGTTAATAGTTCGGCACATCCTTTTCAAGTTGCAATCGAATATTTCTTAGGTATATATTTATTTGATCACTAATACAACCTAAATATTTGAAAATTGAGCATAATAAACGTATAAATTCTATCAAAACCAAATTAAAACGTTCCATACTCAGTCTCTGTCATTTCTGTTTGAAATTTTAATTATAGAATCATTTTGTTCACCAACTGTTGACATGCAAAATTTTATGCTATGCACAACTTTTGTGTGCATTAAAATAAGTCGTTTTAATTTATAATTTCATCAGCAAACACCTGAATGACCAAAATATTACTGTTTATTTTGTTTTAAGCTTTGATTCGAATTAGGTTTATAAATTTTTAGTGCCAACTGCCACTATATACTCCGCTAGTCCATCGTTATGTAAACTTTTCGCTCGACTGAGGCTGTCACTTCCACGTAGCTTTCTTTTACTGCCAGAGGAAAGAATTGCTCAGTTCTCGTGTCAGCAAAGATCCTTGCCTTCTGACCCAACAATTTCGTGCGGTCACTGGGCCTCTTAAATTTGAAAGACGCGCGCTCTTCTAGCTGCGCGTAGAGTTACACGTTTTTTACGAAAGGGACTCGAGTGTTTACCAGTTGGAATAAACGATAAATAATGATTTTAAAAGCATTTCTTTAGAATAACTAAATTTTAGCATTGGTGTATTTTTCTATACTTTTTAGTAAATTACTCCTTTCTGCCGTGTATTTCAAACAGCAGCAAAAAAAAAAATGATTGGTCAGTAGGACATCTGCTTCTATTTATTTTTCTTAGAGCACTCATTTCACTATATCTTGCTCATTGCGCCTTATCACTATTGTCTGAAGTACAATTAATTTATATACATTTTTCTACCATAAACTATATCTGGACCGGCAGATGTGTCACAAGAAAAGGGGTTGTTTTCAAAGTGAAATAACGAAACACCTTTCATTGCTGTTTTCGCGGTGTGCAATAGTTTTGCCCCCCATGTATTGTTCCACTATTAACGATATTTGGACCAGGAGATCCGTTAGAAAAACTGGATGTTCTCAAAGTCCAAAAACTACAAACGATTCATTGCTGTTATCTTGGTAGGCAAAAATTGCGCCCACACGGCCAGTCGACGTCTACATCGCACACCGCGGGCCTTCATCAGCCTCTCGTGCATTGAGGGACCGCCATCATCCGGCCGACCACGGCATCATACGGTTATCACGCCATCATCCGCGCGACCACGGCATCACGCCATCATCCGCGGCATCACGCCATCATCCGTGGCATCACTTTACGTTCACTGCTTATTTGTTGTGTTGCTTTGTGTGCACCGAGATGGCGCGTGATGATAATGCTCCTATATATTGCCTACCGTCCTTATCTTGCGCTCTTTTAGCCCCTCTTTTCTACTTGTGCTAAGTTCTACCATACAAAATCATCACTGTTAATAGTGACGGAAGAATTGTTTTAGTAAGGTTATGATTATGGGTTTGAGTATTTAAATAAGTGGAGAAAAAGGAGTTTGGAAACTGCTAATAACTTCTAATCCTAGCTATACGTACTCGATCGTCAAACGGGAGTAATCGAGTTTATTGTCGTACGTATTTGAATGGAATCTTTTTTTTATGCATCGGTGACCATGCTTAACGGCCTAATGGCCAGCAATCGGTACTCGACTGACGTCTTAAGATCACCAGTTCGTGCTGAATGTCTTCAGAATCCTCATGATACCTCGCAAACATTTTCTTCCTAGTTTCCTAACGAGCCTAAATTACCAGGTTAAATTAAATGAGCTGCTACAGGCGTCTCCATTTAGAAAGTTCTGTGCAATCTGGTCCCCAGAGCGCTTCTTTCGCTGGCCTTCATCGATTTTAGGGATGCAGTTTCTGCTACGGCTTTCGCTTGCCTTTGACGGCACTTATTGCATTATTTTCATTATATAACACTTAAGGTTATGCTATGGCAAAAATCTCACCACTCGTACTTAAGGTTATGATGCGGCGAAAATCATATTATATGTAACAGGTTGCGATGTGGCGAAAATCTCACCACACGTACTAGGTTATGATGTGACGAAAATCATATTATATGTACCAGGTTGTGATGTGGCAAACACCTTACCACGAGCTCGTGAATATATGATCCGTTGATGTATCATTTTTCTTACCAATATTCATGTGAATTCAAACGACGAAAAATTCACTATGTGTAATCGAGACAATTATAAGTCATACAAGCGATATAAATCGTAAAGATGTGCGTTTTAAAATCCAGCAATATCATTTGAGATCAAGTCCAGTTCCTGTTAACATCTCTTCAAGATTGTCAAGATGTTAAAAATATACTGCAATGTAGAATATGAATATTATTCCTGGTAATCCCGTCAAATGAATAAATAAGGTAACTCAATCATTCTTTTTCTAAAAATATTTTATTATGGTTACTTGAAATTTGATAAAATTAACTCTAAAAAATTCCTCGTGACTAGCCAACAGATTGAAAAATAATTAACAAGCTAATTAAGTCAAATTCAGTATCGTTTCAATCGTTTTCAAAACAATCTTCATACTTTCATATCATTTTCAAATTTTCAGAAATACAATCGTTTGAAATCTGCTAAGTGAATTTCATCTTAGCCCCTGAAATTGCCTTTCTATTCAGCAATTTCAATTATCTCAGTTATCTCCCGATACCGCCAATATGACGAACGTTCCAACTCGGTCTATCCAGCCTGCCTGCGTATTGATTAAGCGGCCTCAGAGTTCGACTTTTGAAAAATATGGCTTTATCCCAATTAACAATATGCTCATTATTTGGGTCCTTTTTAGCGCATTTTCTCATTTATGAAAAAAGGCGATATTGTGCTCGCCATGTCCGTCTGTCTGTCTGTCCGTCCGTCCGTGACCTCAAGTTTTCGTCGACGAGAAAATGCAGCGCTCTCTGTCACTCACTGCAGTGAGTACTGAGTTATATTTTTTTAGGATACTTATTGTGAAATTATACCAATTATTGTGGATATTGATACCTATACTTATTGTGAAATTTTCGTGCATACTCGCTGCATAAATTTACATCAACCCACGTATATAATCATTAAGAACAAAATTGAATTCCGGGCTCCTCCTTTCATCCTGACTCGAGTACGATCATAAAGTCTTGCTTGTAGTTCTTTTGTTGCTGGAAATAAAAGTCAATGACACTGCCTATCTCATTTGTCTCTTTTTATGATAAAAGTATTAGTTACTTAGGTCCCTCAAAGTTATTTGCGCAGCTTCTGGCTCGTAAGAAGGGACAGGAATAATTTCGGCTCTCATTGTCCGAGTTTCGCCTTGCCTCAGATGCCTTTTTTCGTGGCCGTTTACTTGCCTTTAATTAAAGCTTCACTGCATTTGGGTCTGACGCTGCTCTTAAATTTTCTTAGCCCCTGACTCTAAAAAATCAATTAGCTGACGCTCCGTAAAGTTCTTTGCCCGAGACCGTATTTTCGAAATTTGCTTAAGGACACATTACGGCTTAAGTACTCATAGAGGCCGAATTCTATTCTGTGATGGTGAGTTCGCTTGAAAAGCTGTTAATGATTAGCTAACGGAGTTACGAAGTCGTGACTGCTTTTGATAGTACGGCCCTGGGAGCCATACTTTCGAAAAAAGTTAAGAGATCGTAAGTTCATCAGCCAATCATTGACGGCCTTTCAAGCAAAATCCACCAATCATAGATAAGAAAATAGAGCGTAAGTACTTACGTTCACTTAGCGAGTTTTGAAAGCATGGCCCCTGAATTGTTCTGGTGGGCCTTGGGTAAAATTTCCTGTCTCGAACTGCAGTCGTCAATTGAACTGAGCTTTTCTTGGAAGGACAGCGAGGGAGAAGTCTTGGAACTGGAAATTCTCGGGAACTATCATCCCTGTGTTTCATTAATTTTTTTTTCGCTATATTTAGATTAATTATAAATGCACCATGCCATAACAATAGGGAAAGTGGAGAATTCATGCTACATTAATGATGCGTTAGTGGATTTTTGTTCGTGCAAATTTGCCAGACGAGAACCTACTTCGTGAGAGAACAGCAGCCAAAAACTGTTAAATATTTTGGGCAATAGCTGTGACCAACACGATTAACACATCCATGCAGCATTTTCAAAAACATCTGCATATCCAGCTTCTAACCCAAAAATCACGATCAAATATGCACACATCAAATTAATTTACTCGCCAAATAATCTGGACGAAATTCTTTCGTCTGGCGCTGATTTGAAAAACCAACACCAGGCCCGGCGCGTCGTGTGGTGTGCAGGATTTTCCCTCACTGCTGACAGATCGAAATTTATTTTTGAACAAGATTCCCGGTGTCGGAAAACGACTGCAGCAACTTTGTTTCACTATGTTGATGCTCACTCAAATTTTTATCTGTAATTTATTTTTTTTGCTGCATCGGTCGCCGTTGTATCGGAATTGCAGATGTCAGCGATGTGTGCTTTCTTTATTTTTAAGTTTTCCTCACCTGCAAAACATCGTGTATTGTAAAAAATACTATTTGAACGCAGAAGATCGAGTATTGTAAAAAATACCATTTGGACCGCAAATTTTTTAAGTTTTCTTAAAATTTAGCCCACAAAAAGTGATGATGTACTCCGTCACTACATCCCAGCACCTCATTTTATTTGTCCATCTGATGGAACGAGGCTGAGCACAAAGCTTTCTGCCAAATAAATTATTATTTCTACCATTTGATGAATATTGACTTTAATTTCAAATTGAATCAGTCGGGTACTAAAGAATTGGATTAGTATGGTAAATGAATGATCGGTAAATGTCTTGTCATTAATTCACCGATAATGTTTTCCACAAGGCAGAGGCAGATGTAATATGTAATATAGAGTATCGAACAAATTTTCTTCTAAACCATAATTATATGTAGATACGTGGCTAACTCTTTATTATATGTAGATACGGAGCTAACTCTTTATTATATGTAGATACGTTGCTAACTCTTCCCTTGTGTGATGAGTTTTTAAAGCTTGCGTCCCTGACGAAGTTATGTGATTACATTCAAGATATTCACGAGCTCAGTTGCGCAAGTTTATGCAGGAGTCTTCACTGGCGACACGCAATATTCTATGGACGAGAAGTCCAAAGTTGCTTCAGATGACGTAATCTCCGCCCTTAAAAAACATACCTGATTAAAGCTGGCTGGAAGGTGATGCGAGAAAAACGTTCTTCGTATGCCTGCCTTCCATCGAGGATGTTTATTAGTAGAATTAAATAAATATTTTCCCGAATTGTGTGAACGATCGAGGCTGATTATGAACAAGAGGTCCGTTTTGATGAGGACTTTTTAGTTAAATTATATGTTATGTATATGTTTCGATTGTGCATGCACATCAATGAAGCGATGTGGCTATTGGACGTCATTCACTTATAAGTACCACAACAATAATGGCATTTGTTCACAAGAGATAAACTCGTTCTTCTTCAAAACATTTCAGGTTGACATTTGTAATCAGCATAGCTGGTCGTCATGATAAATCACTCTTTCAACAAATATAATTCAAAGAGATCGATTTACATTTAACTTACTCGCATCCGAGCTGCAACTGCGATGCCGGTATGGATGCCCCTATACAGTATTTTTCTTTATTGAGTATCATTTTAACCCGTAATTAATTATATTGTACCCGTCAATCATCAACTAATGACTGATTGATAAACTTTAGGAAAATAGTGTGCTAAGATTTTCCTGTGTGCTCACGGTATGCACTTTTGATCGCATCCGTTTGTACGGTCTCGGTAATTTTATTTGGGCGCTAATACCTTCATCGGTGCAGCGCCATATCTTAAGCAAGTAAGCAATTGACTTGGTTTACTTTGAGTTTGTTAGTTGCACGGGAAGCGACGTAACGATGCAGGTAGTTCTTAACCCGGTAGTCTTAACCCGGTTTCTTTCAATAATTTGGCGCAAGTGCTACGTAGAACCTCAGTTGCTAATTCAATTTACTTACTCAATAACAATGATTCTGTATATATGTTTCCCCCAAGGTTCAATACCTCAATAAATGTTTCACTGGCAGAAAACGTTTTCAAGCTCGGAAACGTGTCTCAGTATTTATCTAAAAAAGACCATTACGAACAGATTTTACAAGGTGTTACTTGGGTGGCTGATATGTGAAATAATTATGACAGACACTTGAATTTTTTCCTTACCAGTCTGTCTGTAGCTTCTCCAGACACTCTTGCAGCCAACCGTTGAAAAATGATGAAAATTAATAATGGCCTCATGTAAAGGCTGTCTGACCGATTAAACTCGTGGCGGACAGTTGTGGCCGTCAGTACTGGCTGCCACAACTGGCCTCGTGTATACGCATCTGTAAACACAGCGCCGCATGTCCGCGTTGATGCAATTACGATATTTGAAACGCGTATTATTTATTTATCTTTATTTTGTTTGTGTTGGACCAAGAATTTTGATGCAGACATCCCGGCCTCGGCGCTCCATAACAAAGGCTCGACACGAGGCAGCGGTGACTGCCCTGAGAGTCGCTCCCTCAGATCTGCGCCGCTTCTAATTAAGCCTACGCAAATCTTATCCCACCGCCGCAAAATAAAAAGGGCAGCTCTATTCCACGCGAATTTTGGGTGAATAATCATGCATTCTTTATCGCAATCGACGCTAAGAAAAATTATTCGGTCCTGTTGTCAAAATTGCATCCTCATA
Organism: Hyalella azteca; assembly: GCF_000764305.2. NCBI lineage: Eukaryota > Metazoa > Arthropoda > Malacostraca > Amphipoda > Hyalellidae > Hyalella > Hyalella azteca. Next base: position 10,664 of record NW_025943934.1, on the reverse strand, counting down.
CCAATTTGATACACCCACGAGAAAAAAAAAGTTTCTGATGTTCTGTTTTTTTTTTGTCCAAATTAAGTTTGAATTTATGAGTCCAAACGAACAGAGTGAATCAATGTAAATATTTATCCCCTCAATAACCGAAAAAATGTTGCTTAGCTATTAAGTTTTTGTTCCAGTGATATGATTATTTTTAAATGAGTATTATCCATTCCGCAAGAAATAACTCTCTGGTTCTGGTTTTCTATCATTAAATTTCCAAGAAACATCGAGAAACTTCTGGAATATGAGTCCCTTTTGTTCCTACAGAAATAAGTGGATTTTTATTTAGAATTTTAAGCAGTTCGCCTCAACCAAGAAAGATCGTCCTTCTCATTATTATCGTTTGATGAGTCCCATGGGCCATCACGTAGCCGACGTAATACCACTTAAGATTTCTAAATGAACAAGAAACTGATCCACAGCGCTAATTGGCGGTTCATCGACGACAACTTTGTATTTAAAATTGTTCTAGTTGCGCAAAAAATTTAGATCCTCTTCATCGAATTTCAATATTCCCGATAAAAATTAGGCAGAGTTGATATGATGATAAGAGCCATCTTTCACGACCATACCTCTGCGAGGGGGATTTTTTACGCTTGAAGTTCGCGTTTTCAATGAGTGGGCGGATACGATAAAGATTTTGTCCAAAGCGGTTAGAAAAATGTTGCATTACTTGTCGATTCCATTTCCAAAACCTCAAACTTTCTTAATCACAATCATTTGAACTCTTTCTATTATTTAGAAGAATTCTTTTAGAAACTATACAAGTCATATGACCTTATGATGCCATCAGAAACTTGATGAAAATGTTACGATTGCTTCAAGTTTCCTAGCACACTTTGGGACTGTGGTTGGTTGCTGACGAGACTTTGACCAGATTTAACGGATTTAAATATATTGTAATTACCGATTAACACTGTAACGTAGCTACTGTGATGAATTAACATCTGAATAGAGCTACTAGCTACTGTGATGAATTAACATCTGAATATTTCTAAATAAACTTATTAAAATCTTTTCATGGTTCCACTTTGATTGACTTTGATCTTTACCTACTCGGCCATACAGCGGTCAATCAAGTATGAGATAGACCTTTCGTTGGTCATCAGACCGCTGCGTTACTCGGATAATTTGTCGTAACTTTTCATGCAAATAAGAATTGGGATTTGAAGTTAATTCTAATTTAGAGCTTCGTGTATTGCCTTAGCCTCCATTTTATATATCATTGTTTCTACTCTACTTGTTTTTATACATAATATCGATGCATGTAAGTTCCAACTACAATATTCAGCATGCATATTCAGGACTTCTTATTTGAGCGAACATTGAACATGAAGGCACTTGTGGAATTAACCCTCTACCGCCTGACACGAGTAACCGGAGCAATATTGTCACGCGCCTACTTCCCAAAAAGGATGCGTTCTAGTGAGCGCAAAATGACTTGCACTGATGGTTGCCGCCACATACGATAACTTTAAAATCTTCTCTGTTGCGTACAAACGTCCTCAGGTTGCTACACTCAATAATTTACGTATGATTTAACTTGTAAGTTATGTTCCCGTAGAGCGACATACGGCGGTAGAGGGTTAAGTTTAGAATGAAGAGAGCAGGGCCCATACTTTCAAAAAGGTTAAGTGATCGTAAGTTCATCAACCAATCATTGCCGGCCTTTCGAGCAAAATCCACCAACCATAGACAAGAAAATAGAGCGTACATACTTACGTTCTCTTAATAAGTTTTGGAAGTATGGCCCCAGGTTGTTGTTGATCCTGTTGCAGCGTGCGACGTTACTACGCTTTGCTGTGAGGTACTTAATTGCAGAGTTCAGTAGAGCGAACGTCGGCGCCTGCAGAGGGATGGTCTACGATATTGTTGATGTCCTATTGTATTGTCTACTTTTCTGTGTTGCTGTTATACTGCATTAAGATTGGATTATTTGGGAAACATTATTTTATAATTATATAGTAGGGAATAAATTATAATCAATTTATTTTTTAGCAGGGAGGCCACCGCGAGCCATTACCTATTCAGTCACTGTTGTGCTCAGTTACTCTTGTGATTTTATTAATTAAATTTAATTTACCAAAATTCTTCCTATTATTCATTTCCAGTTGTCGTTTACGGGTTTCGTTCCTTATTAAAATTGCTTGTGCATGCTGTTTATTATGAGCCTTGGCACGCCACATCATCACAATGTGACTGCGCATATGCATGAGTATACGCTTTATCTGTTGCCGGCTTCAATATATCATTTTTAAATAAACATTTGGAGTCGATCACGCAGCAATAATAATGACTTTATAATGAAAAGAAACTTGGCCACATGGAGTCTAAAAACACCACATGTTCTATAATGTACATATAAATCAAACACCCTCACAAGAGGATGTATAAACCCTCGTTAAACAGGGTGTATATTGCCGTATAAACCAACCAAATTCTGTCATATAATACTAATATAAATCAAATCACACATGTGTAATTTCCCGTGCATCGATTTAATTATTCGCCTTGTCTTAGTGGCATAAACTTGACCTGCTATTCCTACGGCCGGACCAATCAATAGTAATGGCCGAACGCTCGCACGTGTCCTGAGAATATAACTTAATGTAGCCTTCCTTCTAGCAATGCATGCGGGCTAATTAATACGTTGGCTGTTGTTACCGACTGCAGATCACACTACTGCATATATTGTTAGCATATGATACAAATGAGCTGCATTTTATGGGGTCGAGCGGCACTAAGCGCTGGTGACAACATGCTGTTCCCAAGCGGTACAAGCCTGGGGGAACAACATGCTGTTCCCATGTGGTACAAGCCTGTCCCAAGTTAGGGACGGTTCACCGGCGTGTAGAAGGTGTGACATGCGACCGAAAGCGCATTGCTGGAGTATTTGCGGTTACCGGAAACATGTAGAGTTTATGCTAGAAAATATTTAATCTCTGTGCGCGACTGCTCAAGTTATCAGCTGTCATAAATTATCTTTTTCTAAATCGTCAGTGCGAGAAGATATTGTTTACTGTTACGGTTAACTAGTTAATGCTTACTTCGCAGTTTTGCCAAAGCGAATACATGTAGTTGCCTACTATAACATCCGTGTTCTTAGAAGCTTTTAGTTTCTTCTTCAATGTGTCTCATGATCCCGTCTCCATTATTTTAGATGTAATTATCAGTAAGTTCTTTGTTATCCAAAACCACAACGCCACCTATTAAATTCATGATCGCTTACTTTGTTCGCGTTTATGGAATGAAAATGGCTCATCAATGCGCACAAATCAAATGATTATAAACGTTCCGTTACCATAAAAGATTGTTGCAATTAGAATCGGATCAAATGCAATTCGTGAAAGCATTCTTCAGATGCAATTTAATATCTTTAAAATCAGTTTTGGTGCAAAATCTGAGCACTAACATTCTAAAATGTGCATTACGCAATACTATGCAAATATGAATTGGGATTTAGAGTTAATTCACATTGTTTTCCAGCTTCGTGTATAGCTTTTGCCTCCAGTTTATATTTCACTGTTTCTGCTCTACTTGTTTTTATACATAATATCGATGTGTGTAAGTTCCAACTAGAATATTCAGCATGCATGTTCAGGACTTCTTATTTGAGCGAACATTAAACATGAAGGCACTTGTGGAATTAAGTTTAGAACCTCACAACCTTGCTCTTTGTTATATTCTATACGTGGACTTTGTTATGTGCGTATATATATTCTATACGTGGACTTTGTTATATACGTATATATATTCTATACGTGGACTTTGTTATATACGTATATATATTCTATACGTGGACTTGATATGCTTTTCAATTTCAGAAGAATTTCCAGTTAGATTAATTTTACTTCTAAATATCTCTTCAGTTGACAGTATATTTATTCACACAAAAATTCAGACCTTATGTCTTGTGTGCTGAAAACCATTTATGCTATTTTTTCAAATATATTTTCTTGCTGTGATCTTTTTGAAATCAGGTTTGGTCTGAGATTAACGGCACATAAATTCGTTACCGTCTCATGATAGTAAACGTTTAAGTGATAAAATCCAACATTCTATATATATCAAAGTTTTTTCTACGCGATTGCATTATACTTTCATTGCTCAACCGCTGGGACGTAAATTTGTATTCAATTCTCCGTGAAAAAACGTAGATTCTTGAGCTGCAGCGTTGAATATTAATACAAAAAAATCAAATTAATTATATAATGTCCCCGGTATTAATTTAGTTCACTAGCTGCGTGATTCTGCGTTTTATCGTTATTTTTACTCAACTCCTGAGAAAGCCAATGCAGCTATCCGATTTTGAATTGATTTTAGAGCCAAAATGCAAATTTAGCTTATTTCTCAATATGCGGAAATCTCTGAAGTTTTTTTTTTTTTTGCCCCAGATCATAGCTGCTTTACCGGCAGGCCAATTCGTTCAAAGTTTCTATGAAGAACACGTGTATCAACAACATTATTCCACCAGAATGTTGATACACAGAAGCAAAACTCGTCGGATCACGCGAGCATCTTGCCCCAGTTTAGAATTTTCTCGCCCTAATCTTCATCTTTTCACATCACTTGCACTACAAACTCGGAGTGCCACCAGGTCGTAAAAAACTATAACTGGAGCGTACATTTTCCGCGCTCGCTTGCTATTAACTGAGAAAAATAACTTTTTGGACTTATAACCGAGAGACATTCTTATCTGAGAGACATGCTAGTCTGAGAGACATGCTTGTCTGAGAGACATGCTAGTCTGAGAGACATGCTAGTCTGAGAGACATGCTTGTCTGAGAGACATGCTTGTCTGAGAGACATGCTTGTCTGAGAGACATGCGTGTCTGAGAGACATGCTTGTCTGAGAGACATGCTTGTCTGAGAGACATGCTTGTCTGGGAGACATGCTTGTCTGGGAGACATGCTTGTCTGAGAGACATGCTTGTCTGAGAGACATGCTTGTCTGGGAGACATGCTTGTCTGAGAGACATGCTTGTCTGAGAGACATGCGTGTCTGAGAGACATGCTTGTGTGAGAGACATGCGTGTCTGAGAGACATGCTTGTCTGAGAGACATGCTTGTCTGAGAGACATGCTCGTCTGAGAGACATGCTTGTCTGAGAGACATGCGTGTCTGAGAGACATGCTAGTCTGAGAGACATGCTTGCCTGAGAGACATGCTTGTCTGAGAGACATGCTTGTCTGAGAGACATGCTTGCCTGAGAGACATGCTTGTCTGAGAGACATGCGTGTCTGAGAGACATGCTTGTCTGAGAGACATGCTTATCAAAAGGACTGGCAGACTGCGCAGATAATGTGACATTTGTCATAAAACTATTACATTCGCCACTTGTAAGACAATTCATACGGCGTGAACCAAATTCGGGCTCATTTACCTACAATTTCTAAAGGCAAAATATCGCGACAAAAATAGCCGTATAGTTTGCGAAACGTAGCTATTGAAAACTGTTTAATTTTTTTATGAAATCGTGTACCTATTTCTTCTTTATGGTATTATTTCCCAGTATTTGAGAGGTAAAGTTCACAGTTACTTTGAAATTTCAATTTGATTTCACAATTCTGAGTAGGAAGGCATGGTTCAGTGACCCCGACCCTCTGTGTGACACCGCTTCTCTCCAGGTCACCCGCAGCCCTCCCTAGAATCTCTTCCATTATCCTAATTTGCTGAAAACCTGAGCCCGTATCCCTTCCTGTAATTGTGCAAGGAGGGTTTAACTACTGCACAGAGTTTGTGATACTTCGAAGCTGTTAGGATATGGAGGATCGTGATACATTAAAATTTTTTTGCTGTTATTTAAGTTTAAATTAAACGTAATTAAATGATTATTGATAACTTATAATATTATATTACAATTTATTGGGAAAATGGAAAGTAATCAAGCTTGTAGTTTGGTTTCGGTATTTTGAAAGGAATTGACTTCAATGACGATAGAGCCTATTTAATGATAATAAACTGTACATGGATGACAAAATAAGGACTATTTTCAAGTATTTTCTAGAAATTGCCGTCCATTTCCATGATGTCGTCATCGGTGGATGCAGTACCTATAAGAATTTGGGGAGTTGCAAGCAGAAATAACGCGAGTTTCATAGATCGTTGCCATGTCTTAGAGTCCATTTTAATTTATTGCTGATTTATAAGAGCAGGAACATATTACAGGAATACAGATACTGAGCTTTATTATAAATCAGTAATAAATTAAACTGAGATACTGACAGATACTGAACACAGATACTGAGACTGAGCTTCTAAACATTTAGGGGTTTATTTTCGTTCCTGATTGACAGGATTGGGTGAACATATTATTATTTAAATGTATTTTAGAATTATTGAGAATATGTTAAGGTTCTATATTAGTATAGCTGTCCTCAGCCAGCACAACATTGCGTGAAATGTGGTCGTCTTAAATGCCTACGTCTGTAGGCTGACTTTCTTCATAACAAGCGCCTGAAGGCTGACCTTCTTCATAACAAGCGCCTGAAGGCTGACCTTCTTCATAACAAGCGCCTGAAGGCTGACCTTCTTCATAACAAGTGCCTGAAAGCTGACCTTCTTCATAACAAGTGCCTGAAAGCTGACCTTCTTCATAACAAGTGCCTGAAAGCTGACTTTCCTCGTAACAAAAGAATATTTTAAAATTTTTCTCAAACTTGATATTGCAAGTTCGTTTAACGTTCATTTTTATGATCACTCAGTCACCTACTCTGGCGCCAGCGACTTACCTAAGTAATTTACGGCTAATTTTTATAGCGAATTTATTCTTGGTGCACCCGGCAACTTATAGCGAGTAAAATGGTTCTCAATGGGCAGCCAAGCTTAGAATAATAACAAGGATTGATCATTCATCGAACCCTGCTGGCTGCGCAGTGACTCGTCGACCTCTTCGAACTTCGAGCCGAGTTCGCCGACACGAGCTCACGTTTATGGCCGAAGCTGCACGCGAGCTTTATCCTGCCTGCGACTTCTTATAAAGTTTTTTTATTAAAAGACTTCATGATCTTCATTCATGATCTTCATTCATGATCTTCATTCATGATCTCCCTTCATTTTCATTGAAGATGCCGCTGTGACAGGTGTTTATTTGAACATGTATGGGCCGAAGAAGTAGTCATTAAACAAATACAACATTGCATTGCCACTAGTACATATTTTTTATGAAAGCCTTCTTACGGAAACCATGAAACAAATATTTCGACCAAACAAAAAATTTGCCATCATATTAATTTAAGAAACTGAAAATAGTAATTTGCTAGCTTATATCAAGTGTAAATTATTTGTCAGTTATGAAAGCATTCTAGTTAGATTGATATTTTTTGTTCGTAAAACATTTGGGTCATGAACGACTTGTTTGGATTGAGTGCAATTGAAAACCTGCTGCTCAGCGATTGTTCTTAGTCTTCGGTCGTTATTCCATAATCTTCTCGTATTGTTGATCAGTTTCGAAAGCCGCTAAGATATTGAAGTGCCGTCGACAAGGGATACGTAACAACTTGACTAGTCCGTGCCATTACCTCAGTAAGTTCGGTCCAACTTGATATGTTTAGCAGCCGCCATGAAGCTGTTATTGCAGAGCAGTCAGCATATGAGAAGTTACTCCCTGAATATTTGTCGATACTTGGAGAATTATCGAGCTTAACTGTACAGGTTTGAGCGTACATGGCCACCCTAGGCTTGTTTACATGACAAGCTGTTCATTACGTGTCAAATTCAAGCGCTTATCGGTCGCATTTTACCTGGAACCTAACTAACATAACGCTTGGTATATGTACACGTAGCGGCTCAAGTACACGGAGCGGCTCAAGTACACGGAGTGGCTCAAGTACACGGAGCGGCTTAAGTACACGGAGCGGCTCAAGTACACGGAGCGGCTTAAGTACACGGAGCGGCTCAAGTACACGATACGGCCTAAGTACACAATACGGCCTAAGTGCACGCAGTAGCCGATTTTTCACCTGTGATTGGTGGGTTTAGCTTGATAAGTCGCCAGTGATTGGCTTACAAACTCTCAATTATTTTTGATCGAAAGCCCTAGCTTGGTTGTTCAGCTGCCACGACGTTACAGGCGCTCGTTGCGGGATTCTATCACGACTCGAGTATTTTTTCATGGCATGAGTATTTTTTCTCTTGCGTCCTAATTTTCTTCTTGTTTTGTGAAGAAATATTGTAGATGAAATGTCCCCATGTTTAATGATTTTTGCAACGTTTAATTATGATGTAAATTTTATTCTTTGATTAATAATTTGTCGCCTGCAATTTTTGACCAACAAGGGCAGTTTTTTATCTTTTATACTCTATTCAAGTATCTATATAACTTATTACATTTTTCCAACGCCTTCATTGTAGAATAAATACCACAGAGAAATTTTCTTTTTATTCTCTGCCGTCGAATATTACATCACTGTTTGTGTAAATTTGCCTCCCCTATTCAATCAAATTACATAATTTTTACTGCTACCTTTTTTAAATTAAGAATTATTTCATGGCAAAATTTTTATGTGTGAGTAGGAAATCTCCAATACCATGAAAATTAAGAATCATCAATTTATAAATTAAGTTTGATGATGTCATTTAATTGATATTAGTGGAGTGTGTGTTCCTTCCTAAAGCCCAGTTAGTAAGCATTCCTAACGCGACTGTATTGACAATCTATTGCATTTATTTTCTTCAGCGATCTTCGAAGCCGCTTCAATAATTATGCAATAATTCATAAACATTGGCACGTCAATTGGATTAGAATGTTTTCCTCTCTTTAACACTGGGTGCATTAAGGCAGTATTCGTTTTGAGTCGAAGTTTGTTTGTATGTAATTACACGTTAATTTGCCGTTCTTATTTGCTTGTTAATTCCGAGGAGAATTTTTTTAGAGTTAAGAATCAAGATAATATTTTTTTTACCGCGAAATAATATGTCCATTGATTTTCAACATTTATCATTTTTGTCCTAAATGTTGCACGGTTTTAAAAAACCCTGAGCTGCTAATGAAAATATAAAAGAAAGCATATTCTATGTATTAATATTATGAGACGAAAATTATGTACGCCACTAAGTTGCATTTTCAAATCCTTATTTAATGGTACTGGTATCATGTGAAGGACACCCGTGTGAGTGAGGGGATATCATATGCTATTATCTCGTGTATAGCACCGTATAAGAAACAGATATTTGACACATCGTGCTTACGGGTATATATCGACTTGCGATCAGTTTGTATTTTGAAATTATTGGCCTTTGTTCTATTTTTCGCTTCGATATAAGTCTTTTAAAAGCGGCAAATATAATGGCGGTACAATAAAGGTACGAGTTAATAGCCGTTAACTTCCATCATAATTAGCGAGGTCATAACTAAGGTCATGCGCATCATGCCTTCCGGCAATAAGACTAAGAAAACATTTATTTAACATTTTGTTGCCAGCTTTTGCAAAAATACTTCAGAAATTGATGAAAGCGCAACCAATCTTAAGTTATGTGTGAGACATTTTCTTTTCCTAAGTCTATGTGACATTCAATTTCAAAATGTATCAAAGCGAAATTAGCTTATTTTACACACCTAATACTGATTACCAATGCCTAAACATTCATTCGATGGAGGGGATATTTGGGAAGCCATTCCACTTAACATCATTTCAGCTGATGTTTCATTCCTCTGTTGATACTTACAGGAATCAAGAAGATCATTCGATCGCGTAAATTAGAATTCTAAAGTTTGAAAGCAAAATGCTCTAATACCAAGAAATTTTTTCTTTCCCGAAAATATTATACATTTGTCCTCATTTCTCCTATTTTAAAGTCTCTACTATTCTAGATTTTATTCTGCATTTGCCCTGAACAAAAATAGCGCATGTAATCTAATTATCTTTAATAAACATATTAAATTAAAAACCGAGGAGTTAATGTCGAAGTGAATAGGAATGAAGCCAAAATTAAACATATTTCGGCTTCATTCCTTCCATGAGTCGAGATGACGCAGCTTGAGATGCTGCAGTGCAGCAGCGATGACGTTAAAACTTATCCCTCTCTCTGTTCCTCCTTAACTCTCCCCTCTTCCCTCCCTCTGCTTCAGATGTCATTGCCCTCTTTGCTGGGTTCATTGCCTGATAAACTTGAAGTTTTCATCGAAGTTTTGAGCAGGAATATAACAAGGCTGCACCGAGTCTACTCCTGATGAAGGTGCCTTGATTTTTCTTGCAAAAGACTCAAGAAATATTTCAACACATTGCCTTTTATGAGCTCAAGAAACACTAGATTTTTTTGCACCTGATTAAATTTCTCACGGCTATCTTTCATAATTTCCTAGTCCTGAGTGTACCTTTTATGCTTGATAACGTAGATAAAGTTCACTACTCACTTCACTTTGACAAAACGCTTCTGTATTGTATTGTAATCTACGTAGTAATTTCCGTATACTTTTGGCACAAATTTGTAACTTGGAAACCCCGAATCCAGAAGTAACATGCTAATTTTTAGCGCATTTTCTCATTTATGGAAAAAATACACTATTGTGCTCGCCATGTCCGTCTGTCTGTCCGTCCGTCTGTCCGTCCGTCCGTGACCTCAAGTTTTCCTCGACGAGAAAATGCGCTCTCTGTCACTCACTGCAGTGAGTACTGAGTTATATTTTTTCACAC